>NC_022030.1:33393254-33394917 GCF_000317375.1 Microtus ochrogaster
CAAGTGCCCTAGACAGATTTTGAGAAATCTGGGAAGTAAACTCTGGGCCGTTATCTTTTGGCAGATCTGACAGGAGGCCATGGTAGCTTTTAGGAACCTGATATCCTTAGGTGTGGGTGTTTTGAGTGAATAACAATGGGGGAATGGTGATTAGTGATGGCGGGAGCCCAGAGGGGCTTTGGAAGATCTAGGGGGAGGTGTAGGGCGGGAAGAAGATGGAGAAGAGTCCGAGGAAGCTTCCAGCTGCCTGTGTGACCTGCTGAGGGAAAAATGGGTTAAAGCTGAGTCAGAGGGACTAGGCGAGGCCTTTGCAGATCTGGAAAGGGACTTTCTTGGGGATCTAGAAAGAGAACGGTTAGGTGACCTGGAAGAATATTTATGCGGGACTCCTGGAGACCGAGAAGTGGAACGTTTAGAGGCGTCATGGGGGGAAGATGTAGGTGAGTCCTTCCTGTGCCTAGAAGAAACTTTTGAGGACAGAGGGATAGGTGAGGTGTTGCTCAACCAGGCAGAGCGGGAAGGGGTGGTCCCTCGAGGCTGGGGGGTGGAGGTTCGTCCGCAGGATCCATGGCAGGAGCAGAGGATTCCTGAAGGGATGGCATTGCTAAGAACATGTGGGCAGGTGAACAGTGAGAAGAAGCGGAGGGGTCAGTTTTTAGGGCCATGTAAAAAAAAGCCCATAATGTACATCATTTCTTTCCATTTAGCTGAACGGTGACAAAAGTTAGCTAGCTCCCGTAAAATATCCGGGTCAAAGGATCCCTGAGAAGGCCATCTGAAGTTTCCCTGTAAATTGTATTTTGGCCAAGTCTTAGAGCAAAGACAGATGAGTGTAAAAACAACTTAATGGAAGGAATCAGGGCCTGAGGTTGTAATGTCTCCAGTAGCCATCCTAGGGGAGAGGACAGGGGAATTGTTTTTGAAGGCTTAACACTCATGGCTAGAACCATGGAAATATCCGCAGAAGGCACCCGGAGATGCCACGAACACAGCAGCTCTGGACACAGGCATCCGAGTGACCAGAGGGCAGTGTTATAGCCTAACTGACCCAATCCTAGCTTCCGACGGGAAACAGGGTCCCGGCTAGGAGGGGACAGTCAGGCCTGAAGGCTGCCCGTCGCAGCCGAGGTGCTCATACTGTAATGAGCCCTTAAGTAAAGAGGACAGAAAAAGATCAGAAAAAAGAGGGGAGAACTGGAAGCTCTGAACTCCCAGGCGCGGACAAAAAACAGATCTAGCCGAGGGTGGAAGGCTGGGGGGGAGGGGGAAGGAGTGCAGAAGGTGGGGGGGAAGGGTTAGCGTCCGTGCCCAGGACACGCCAGAGAAAGCTGGGAGCTCCGCCAGTCAACTCTGGGTGAGAGGAGACGGTATGCCAACCCAGGTAAAATCATGAATCAGCAGCTGATGGTTGTAGAGGGCCGCATTGAGATAAGTGGAATACGTGGAGTGGTCGCAGGTTGTCGGTTCTGACCTTGTCCTGGGGAGGCCCCGAGCTCCAGGAGGGGCCAAAAAACCAGAGCCAAGGCCTCAGGTGAGGGTACCAGGACGAAAAGGTCCCCGAGTAGACAGCACCAAAATGTTGTTCTTTCTGCGGGGTTGGATGTGGGGTTGGAGAGAAAACACGAGGCACACGGCGGTCCCACGTGGGTGAACTTTAATGGAG
>NC_022030.1:33395017-33401795 GCF_000317375.1 Microtus ochrogaster
CCTTGCCCAGGACACGCCAGAGAAAGCTGGGAGCTCCGCCAGCCAACTCTGGGTGAGAGGAGACCGTAAGGCAACCCAGGTAAACTCATGAATCAGCAGCTGATGGTTGTAGAGGGCCGCATTGAGATAAGTGGAACACGTGGAGTGGTCACAGGTTGTCGGTTCTGACCTTGTCCCGGGGAGGCCCCGAGCTCCAGGAGGGGCCAAAAAACCGGAGCCAAGGCCTCAGGTGAGGGTACCGGGATGAAAAGGTCCCCGAGTAGACGGCACCAAAATGTTGTTCTTTCTGCAGGGTTGGATGCGGGGTTGGAGAGAAAACACGAGACACACGGCGGTCCCACGTGGGTGAACTTTAATGGAGTGGGGGGTTTCGACAGGTGAGGGACGGGGATGAAGAGAAGAAAGGAAAAGAGGGGAAAAGGGGGGCGAGTTATGGCATCCCCCTGTTTTTAAAGGGGAATCCAGGTGCGTCTGGGAGTGTCGGTGGGATGCTGGGAACTGTAGTCCAGCTGCCTTGTCTCCAAAAGGAACAGCAGGTTATGTATATAATGAAGAATGATCATCTATGTGTTATCTGGTCTCTAGAAATTGTTCATTTCCATAACTGAAATTTCATGTCCAGTGAATATTAATTCTATCTTTTCATCTTTTTATTTTTTGTATTTGCAACCTCAAATGTTAGAAATATGTCACAGAAGAATTGTTTCATTATAGTATTTCACTTTGCACAATAGCCTCCAAGTTTATTCATGTCGTCGATATTACAGTTACCGTTCACATATGTGGCTAATCCATCTCATATAAAAAAATTCCATCCATTCATCCACTGGTAAATGTTTATGCTTTTTCCAAATCCTGCCTATTCTTAATACTTCCAACAACTTTCAGAGCAGTGATAATAATTCTTCAAGATACTGGTTTTAGACAAATGCCCAGACAAAATATTACAAAAAAAGTTAATAACCCAATTGAACATTAGGCAATGGACTAGAAGAGATATTTATTTAAGAAGGCCTATAAATGTAGACAATGTATATGGAAATGCTCTCCAAGTTCTTAAGACAGAAACATAAATAAACGGTCTTCTCTTCATTCACATTGGCATTATTACTGCTCTTACATTCTCAATTTTAAATATCTAGTGACTTTAAACCCTTTCCACCAGAAAGTTTGCTTAGTAATATATTCTTGACTTACACAATATTTTGACTTCTTGAAGATGTCCAGTTTCCTGGTCTTCCTTTTCTAAAGCTTCAGAGTAGCCCCAATGTTTACATTATCTTATTATCCATCCTACATTGCGTTGTGAGTTATCCAATTGCCATTTGTAAGTAATATAAAATTAAATTCATTTGTTCTTTCTCTGATATTCTGCAAAACTTGTATTTAGTTTTACCCAACAATAAAATAAAGGCTTATTTCCTCTACATCAGATATTCCCTCATACACACAAATGACTTTCAGTTTAGGTTTTTTTTTCATGTGTTCATGCTTTAATTAATGAAAAAACAGGCCATAAATTTGAAAGATGCAAATGAAGGCATATGTGAGATTTTAGAGGAAGAAAAAGAGAAAGTAACGATATAATTACATTATAACCTCAAAACTAAAATAAACAATAAAAAAGAAAAATTTTTAAAGCTTTAAAAAAATAAGTAGTTTGCCTTAATGATATTAAACCATCCGTGTGTGTTGTCCCCCAGTGACCTAGCTAGAAAACATGAGAAAGGCTTGCTCAATGAAACTTTCTCTCTTTTAAAAATTATTTTAATATGTTTTTCATTGAGATCAAATTATATCACTTTATTTTCTTGTTTTTCTCCATCCATGGTATACATACCATATTTTATTTATTCATTTGCCCAGCTGAAGGACATTTAGGTGGTTCCCATTTTCTGGCTGTTGTGAATAGAGCAGCAATGAACATGACAGATCAAGCATTTGTGGAATAGGATGCTGAGTTCTTTCAGGCATATGCTAGGTTTTTGTCTTAACATTTTGAGGATTTCCATACTGATTTGCAGAGTGGCTACACCAATTTTCATTCCTACCAACAGTGAACGAATGTTCCTCTTTTTCTACACGCTCACAAGAATTTGTTGCCAGTTGCTTGGTTGACCTTGTCCACTATGACTGTGATGAGAGGAAATCTCAAAGTTGTTCTAATTTGCATTCCCCAATTGCTAAAGACTATGAATGCGTTTTAAGGTATTTCTTAGCCATTCTAATTTTATAGCTCTTTAATGTTTCTTGAGGTCTGGAAGAACAATCACTATAGTAGTCTCTTTGCTTGGGGATGCTTTGGCTGTGGCTCCTGGAAATAACTTCTTGATTCTCACAAAGAAAGCACAGCATTATGCTTTCTCTTCTTTGGCTGAATGCTTCCATGGGACTTTCTGGAGATGTGGCAGCCATTTGCAAACAGGGTTGCTAGTCATAAAGATCAACACTGAAATGAAGTGGAGTTAACATGGACTGTGGAGAATTACTAACTGGGGCAGCTCTAGGATAGTGCAAAGTGGGAACTTCATTTATAGTTTGAGAAAAATCAATTTGCCTTATTAAGTTGACCTGAGGTTTTGTCATACCTGCCAGGAAACGGAAGATATTAACCAGGATGTAATTGTTTTGTGTACTTTTCGACAGTCTCATATCCCACAGGCCACCTCACTTTCCTACTAGCCCAAACCGCATTTAATCCTTCTTTATATATACTCCTGTCATAATTCTTCATGAAATACTCATAGTCTCATAGAGCACCAAGATTTCTCACTTTTCCATTGCTAATTTTCTGTCTTCAGTGTCTATGCCAGATTTTTGTGGCCTCTGGTGACATTTCAGGAAGAATCTGCACCCTCCCTATAAACTATAAACTGCTGCATTTGCATTCCTTTTTATTTCCAAAGCACTTCTGTGTCCTTCCTGGGCCCCATCTCCGCCTTCACTCCTCGAACTGTTAATGTTCCTATGTAGTACTTCACTTCATATTCTATCTTTTATCTGGATTAAATTTGCATCATTTAATTGATTTCCACCGAGAAACACAACTAGTAACTGTTGTATTTCTTCATCTAATCTGCACGGTTATGTCACATTGCTAAAGATCTCTGCACTACTTGATACAGCTGTGCACCATATCTTTCCTAAGCTATGATACCTCAGCTAGGGTATCAATGCTTTTGAGATCCTACTCTGGAGTTCTTTATACATTACCAAAGTTACAGGAGACTTCAGCTATTCTTATGACTTTACCATTTCTAATCGCATTTTGTTCACAAGTACATATAAATACGTGTTTTCATTAATCCTTAACATAGTGTTAAACACACATCACTAGAAGCCACTACAGTTCTACTGTAGTAGAATCTACTACAATATACCACAAACCTCCTACTAGAATCTACAATTCTGAAGGTTTGCAGACAGGGATCTTATAATTTCTCTTCTGCAATGTGAACAATTTCAGCAGATGATTTCTGCTTGCAAATAAAATATTATATTTATGTTGATGGTGCAAATTTCAAAATTCTCTAGCAAGGTGCTGCACATCTAATGTATAACTACTATTAGCCTAATTACATCTCCAAGATAGTAGTAATTAAATAAATAACCTGTGTGGGATAAATTGTTCAGTGGTTAAGATCACTTCTTATTCAAACAAGGACCTGGGTTAAATTCCCAGCGCCCACATGGTGGCTCACAACTATCTATAATTCCAGTTGTAGGAGACCCAGTGCCTTCTTCTGACCTCTACAGGCACCTGACACGAATGTGGTACACATGCCTACATTCAGGCAAAACACTTGCACACATACTAAACAAATAAATATTTTAAATGAATATTTAATGCCTCAGAGTTCTTGGCCTATAATGAATGTCTCACTTTTTACCCTCTTGTCAAAATTGCACATTTCATTCATATGAGTAAACTTGAAATTTTAGGAGTTATGCCACATCTATTTTTATTCATATTCAGTATCTCAGTTGAGAATATTATGAGGAATTCAGTTATTGAAACTAAACATGTGGTGGTTTTCGCTTCGATCCCTTCAGTCTTCCTGACCCAGTGCCTTAATTGGCCCTGCTGGCTGCCTACATCAACTTGTATCAGGTTTCTTTCACTTAAATGCATTTCATCTGCCACCACTTCTGTCTAATACTGTGCCTATGTATTTCAAAGCCCTCGTGACTGTTTTCCTCACCTGTCTATACTAGTACAGTAGCAAAAAGTGCCTTTTTAAATGCAAATAAATTGCATCACTGACTACCTTAAAACTTCCCATAGATCCTTATTCACATCACTCATACTGAAACAAGGATCCTTGCCAGCTCTTAATTGCTCTGTACAGCCTATCCATGATGTTGGTCCACCATTGTGCCTGTTTATTTTCATAGCGAACGATACCACACCTTTGAGCATTAAGTTTCTATAGAAATTCAAATTGGCTTCCATCCGAGCAGTGTTCAGAGAGCAATTCCCCAAGAATGCTGTCCTACTGATTTTTCAAATATCTGCCTTTTCCTACACATCTCATTTTATATGTAACTCTGTTGAGGAGCACATCTTGAATACCACACACAGCAGTTTATCTTGCTCCCACCAGAGATTTTCTAACATAAAAACTCAGTATTTCAAAATTTTTGTCATAACTAGTAATCATCTTGCTAAACTTGGCTGTGTGCTTGCTGTCTGCTCTGTTGCTGGAATACACACTCTATTTGGTTGCATCTCCTTTCAATCCTTTTGCCTTTATGTGCACAGCAGGGTTTCTGCAAAATTGTTGTGGCACTGACGTCTAAGTGTTGAGACTAATTGACATTATTTATCATCCAAGGACACCAAGGACACATATGAAGTGCCATTATTTCTCCAGAAATCTTGTGTTCTCCAAAATATACTCAGCTACTGATGAATAACCCAAGGAATTCAACTTCTAGAATCTAATTTTTATGCAACCCTTTTCATATTCTAGCACAGATTTAAATTAATGCAAATTATGCCTTGTTCTAGAGAGAAATATCAAGGTCTGAATTACTATTTATGCCAATATATAGATTTTAAATTGAGAAGAACAAAAGTACGGAAACTTTTTTTCAAAGTGAAAAAATATATATAATATAGAAGCCATCCATCACTTAGTACAAATTTACTTCAAATAGATACTTTGCTAAAAGCTAATTTCATTATCCCTGCATTATCATCACATTCAAGAACATGTCAAGTAAAGATACTGAAGCTTAAAATTTAATAACAATGCTCCCGTGGTGAATGAAGAATGAACGTCCTCAGCATCCATGTGTGGAGTCTCTTAGGTTGTATTGCCATATGATGTATTTCTTTTCAGCAGGGGTGGAGGCACAGGACATCCGGGTACAGAAACCCCTATTTACATCATGGTTTAACATCCATTCTTGCATTCTTTTTATCTTTCTTGTTTTATGCCAACTAAACACTTGCACAAAGTTAAAAACTATAGCCCTTGGATATCTTTCCAATGCCAAGAGCAGAAGAGAACAAAATGAGGCAGCCTCCAGGCAAGGACAGGAGATCTCCTAGCATATGTAATTTCAAAGATCTGTTTTCTGGGCAGCTTGTCGAAGTTTCTCTTTTTCTGTTTCTAATGTCCCAAGAATAAAGTAACAAGTTTAGAAGCAGGATTTCTCTTTGAAAATGTTTTCTTTCTGGCCATTCTGGAGATGAGATTTTAAGAGTGGCTTGCAGTTTAAGTTAGCTTAAATATATGGCTATTGGGCTATGGCCTAATTACATCGATTGATTTAGTAACTGCTGTAAGAGGTTGTTATAAATAACAGCTAACACGTTGTGGATTTGTCTTAATGGAGAATGTGGAGAGATGAACATGGAGTTTTAGATCTGAGACTAAGAAGCGAATTACTTTTGATGTACAATGGAAAACATTCCTCAATGGAGACATTCACCTGCTATACCGCGTGAAGCAAACTGTGTGCTGATGCCTGCAGTATGAGAACAAGAACTGGCAGAATGTTGGGTGGAGCCGGCTTGACACTCTGAGGAAACTCTGAAGTGAAAAAGGGCCTACAGGCACAGATGGGGGAAATGCTGCTTCAAAAGTAAGAGAACTTTCTGCCCACAGCTTGACATCTATATTTACAGATAATCCTATAATTCAGACCTTTAGAAGATTAAAAGATAAGAGCTCTGCCAGTAGTCTTAAGAGAAACCGTTGTGAGGAGAACAAACTCCAGCCTTAGGAAGAGATAAGCTGGTAAGAAGTCTGTCAAATTCAGATAGCATCAAGGAAGAAATGAAAGTAAGGGTTTGGCTTCCTCCCAGTATTGTTTTCTCATACTAAGTCAATGTCCAGTAAGTGAAGGGAGGGGAAAGGGGGCAGTGTAAAAGCCAATCAATGCAAAGAACACCTAGTGTGAAGATACAGTCTAGACTGTAAAATAGGGTGACTGTTGGTGCTTCACTGAAATCAAACCAAACAGGCTCCAACCACAACAGTTTTGAAAGAGTCGCAGGTATTAGGTCTGTGCCCATCTCAAAGGATGAAGCCAGGGATACTGAAGTTGAGGGAGGAAAGATTGACTGACCAAAGAAGTCACTGACACTAGCTCACACTAGGGAGTGTGAGACCTGGTATAGATCAATACTTCTCTGAATTTTCTTAATATTCTTTGCTTGACTGGAAGTTTTCAGGATAGGGAACCTGAAATGACCCTATGCTATAGCAATACTGACGAATATCTTGCATATCACCATAGAACCTTCATCTGGTGATGGATGGAGATA
>NC_022030.1:33402110-33419543 GCF_000317375.1 Microtus ochrogaster
CCCCAGCTCAGTTCCCAGCTCCCACGCTGGGCAGCTCACAACTGCCTGTAACTCCAGCTCCCGAGCATCTGACACCGTCTCCTGGTCCCCAAAGGCACATATGTGGCAAACATATACATATACACAAATGAATAAAAGTTTTAAAAAATAGGGGCTGGAGAGATGGCTCAGAGGTTAAGAGCACTGGCTGCTCTTCCAGAGGTCCTGGGTTCAATTCCCAGCAATCACATGGTGGCTCACAACCATCTATAATGAGATATGGTACCCTCTTCTGGTATGCAGACATACGCGCAGGCAGAACACTGTACATATAATAAAAAATTAAACAACATTTAAAACAAAATTTAAAAATATTCTTGCCACTCATAGTGATATATACTTTTCTTTAATCCCAACACTCAAAAGGCAGAGGCAGATGGACCTCTGTGAGTCTGAGGCCAGCCTGGTCGTCATAGCAAGTTCTAGGCTAGCCAGAGATACATGGTGAGAATGTGTTTTTAAAAACAAAAATCTGGCCGGGCGATGGTGGCGCACGCCTTTAATTCCAGCACTTGGGAGGCAGAGGCAGGTGGATCTCTGTGAGTTCGAGACGAGCCTGGTCTACAGAGCTAGTGCCAGGGCAGGCTCCAAAGCCACAGAGAAACCCTGTCTCGAAAAACCAAAACCAAAACCAAAACCAAAACAAAAACAAAACAAAAATCTGTATTTTCCCAGTGTGAGCAGCTTCAATAAGATGCTTCTGACCATCGGGAAAGTACAAGAATGCTAAGAAACCCTAGGCAATCTGACTTTTCCCATTCTGTATTCTGTTCCCAAAGACAGACGTGATAAAATTCTTTCTCTGTCTTCACGCATAAATCCCTTCTTCTATCAAGATGGGATTTAATTACTCCTGTCTTGAATACAGGAATGACTTAATGGCTAACTTAAATGGTCAAGTACAGGAGAAATCACATTTGAGAAGTTCTGAGATATCATATAAAACTTCCCGTTGGCAAAAACTAAAATTACATATGGGTAACATGCTCCAATAATGCAGAAAACAGCCAAAGATGGTGCTTTCAGCTACAATCCTTGTGTCTGGAGTCTGACGCAGGAGGATTGCCACCAGTCTAAAACCATGAGATTGGCAGTGAGCTGCAGGTCAGCTCGGGCTTGAGTGAGGCCGTGTTTCAAAAACAGAAGAAAAACCACAGAAATGTGGACAGTGGAGAGGGGCTCCAATAATGCATATGCCATGGAGAAGGATACAAGTGCCAACTAGTTTCTATTGGATCCATAACATAATACAAAGACAGAACAAAAAACGACAAAATTCAGTGATTTTTTTCAAGATTTCAGACAACAAAGAATAGAAGACACAGAACTGGACACTTTATCCAGTCTTTCTCAGTATAGATCTTCTCTCAAAATAAGAAATGCATCAGAACATAATGCAGTCTTAGCTAATTTTCAATAACATGCAACATTAGCAGCACCTTAAGGAAGGCTTCTGGTCAATAGTGCACTTAGAGAAACTTGTTATGACACCTCCATGGAAGGGAGATGTATAATATAAACAAACAAACAAACATAGTAAACTCCTTTAAAGACCAAGATCTGAGCCTGGCGGTAGTGGCACATGCCTTTAATCCCAGCACTTGGGAGGCAGAGGCAGGTGGATCTCTGTGAGTTCGGGGCCAGCCTGGTCTACAAGAGCTAGTTCCAGAACAGGCTTCAAAGTTACAGAGAAACACTGTCTCGGGGGCGGGGGGAGGGGGAGACCCAAATCTCAAACTTCAACCAAATGCCAAGGCAGCATCAAGACTCAAAGCCACCAAACAGTGAAGCTGTCTAGAAAAAGCAGAAACCTAAGATAAATCACATTACCAAAGGGGTAAACTTCAATGAAAATGAAGGTTCAAATTTCTATCAACATAAAGCAGGCCCAGGCAGCTATTCAAAATCAATACAACCCATATAACCTGCTGAAAGGAAGGTCTGAAAGCCTAGTGTCAGCAGCCTGGAAGACAGACCAAGTGGCACAGATCCAGTCTCCTGGAGCACAATAAGAACCCGGCCAAATGTTTGACATGTACCGAGGAATCCGTGTGATGGCACAAACAGGTGACACGTGCTGGGGAATGAGAGTGATAGGAAGAGCCAATACCTGAGTGCTGTTTCAGCCTCACCAGAACAAACATCAAATGTTTTCATGAAGAACTATTATGTATTAGAGATGAAAGTTTAAGATTTAACAATTCAACATTGTAGTAAAGCAAAATGCCACTTAGTAGTACACAGAAATATATAAGCATAACTTCATAATGCTATGCTCATACTGTACCTCCAGTCAAAATTGACCTTTTATAAAATTTGAATTTTTAATGAACTTCAAACCTGTGTATCTCCCTTATACTACTGTCTCTTTTGTTTATATTTTTCTTTTTTTTTTTATAGAGAAACCATGTTTGAGGATTTGCATCTAAGTTCCTCTAACTACATCTAAGCCTCTCATCTTCCCTTTAAATTTAAATGTATAAATCTCAGGCATCAAGCTAAGCCTTAATAGGATATAATTTGGGGAACTCGAGAAAGACTGGTCTGTCCTGCAGATAAGGACATGCATCTTGTAGTCAGACAAGCTATATTGGGGGTCTCCAAAACTGGCCACCACTGGATTCCTGCTGTGTGTTTGTGTTGTTTCTCACGTGATGAACATATAGATCAATTTCCTTCATTTGACTTTAATCACGGTGTCAGGCACAAGGAATAGAATGTGCCAAAGCCCCATACTCGCCCACATCTGGACTGAAATCTTAGCAAGAGATGTTGCTGCTTTCCATGCTTACCTTTGTAGGATCTCAGAGTCTAGTCGGCAAATTCATGCTATGCATTTGAGTTGAACTCTCTCCGATAGCCAACATCAGCTCCCAGATGTGTGAGCAAGCTGCTCTGGCATCACAGTCAAGGTGACACTCCAGAGAACTACAGCCACAGCCACAGTCTGCTGTCACCACAGGAACTATTCCAGGACAGCCAACAAAAGTTTGTCATCGGAAGAGAGGATGTGGTGACAAGTGTAATGATTGTTGTGTCTCTTTAAGAGACAAGCCACACCCACTCCCTCATCTGCTGAGGCAGGCTGATCTTCAGCTTCCAGCCTGAGTTCTCTCTTTTCCGTTCTGCCTCTCTCCCCACTTCTCTGCTTCCCCCTCTGTCTCTCTGTCTCTGTCTCTCCTTTTCCCTTGCCCCCTTCTTAACCCTCCTGAATAAATATTCAACCTCATTTTGCATTTTGTGCCTATCCATGTCTCTGTCTCTTGCCCATCCACCACGTGTCTCCCTGCCTGGGACCAGCCACTGCTGGGGATGAGCATCCGTCTCTGCCTGAGACTGGTTGCTCTCAGGGCCTGCTGCCTGCCTCCACATGGCCCGCTACCACCACTTGGGGACCTACAGCATTTCTGCTCCCTACTGCTGTCAGGATTAAAATCCTGTAGCATTTTTAATTTTTCCATTACAACAAGAAGACGTTGTAGCATGTAAGTTTTCAGTTTTACTTGAAATATTACAGGCCTGGGTTATATTCAAATATAAAACCATTCTTCTTTTGAACATTTCCTCTTTGTTAGAGGAGTATCTATTGTGGGCTTGTTGAATGGGAGGAACGCTAAGGTCAATACAAGCACGGTAGAACTGAAATCAATTCATTATGAAGCAGTAGCCTATAAAATAGCTAAGTTTACCAATTGAGGGAGATTTCCTGATTAGCTTTGCTACAGAGAAAATATGATACAGAACAGAACTAGGGACCATAAAGTATAGCTGATAAATTAAAAATAAATCCTATGACTGGTGACTATCCCATTCTGTCACACATCTGAATGACCTCATGAATGCTAGCAAGCAATGGCATTCGGGACCCATGACTTCTCTGTAAGTCTTCTTCTAAAATTTAAAATTTGTAAAAAAAGACCTGGGTGAGATTAGATTTGCTGTGTGATAATGAAGCCAATCACTACATAAAAGTCTAGATGGAATATTTCAATCTCTTCATCCTGACAAGAAATCTTATTTGTAATTTACTTTCTCATACTAAACTACAAATGCCTTTGACATTCATAGATTTCCAAAATATCTCACCTCTAAGAAGATATTCAATCTTCTTTGCCACATTTATCCTTGGAATCAAACTCAAAAGAAATCTGCTTTATGCAAGAATTATAGATGTGAGACACTAAGCTATGGAAAATTACATTTTGAACTCAGTATATATAGATAATATAAAAACACACAAGTTACTATATAACAATGGAGTGTTTATTTTGTAAACACATTCTGTCTGTACCACTTTAAATAATTTTAAATTACATTCATTCTTTTGCATACAATAGCACAGACAATTACTACTATTTAAAAACTCAAAAACAACATAACAAATTTGGCTTTCTTTCCCCATAAAGATGAGAAATTTTTAGTAAAGAAGAATTTTAATTATTTTTTTCATACCAGTTAGTTGTGGCTTAAAGTTCTTTAAATTATGATGCTAACAAGATAATTAACAATAACTAATTAGTACTCCAAAGAGAACAGGTTACAATAATATGGTAAAAGGAACAAAAGCGCTTCAGAAACACCATTTTAAAATAATTTTCAAATGCAAAATCAGTACAGTACAGTTTGTCCCTAACAGCATGGAGCCCATTAATAGAGCAGTTCCAAATATACAAAGATATAACAAAATGATACAATATTTATTGCGGTAACAACAAATTAAAGGTTGTCATAAATGTCTGCAACTTAAATTCCCCTCCCCTCCACAGAGTGGCTTCTTATTCCTTAGACATAGAAACTGTTCTTCAGTAGAAATTTGAAGTCTTCTCATGAAAGGCACATTCTCATCTGTAAAATGAATAAATAAATATATTAATTACACTTCTGTATAAAGTCTAAACACCTCTAAATACTCAGGAGTTTTGAGGGGAATAATGTAAAGCTAAAAAAATCTTTATTATAAGTCACCATGACGGGGTGACACTGTCATTATTATCTACTTCAAATATTATCCTTTGAACTGTAATTTTAGCTATTCAAAATAATTATATATATATATACATATATATATACAATATTCTGAGTCATAAAACCATGTCTATATTCACAGAACATTAACAAATGATTTCAACTGACTTAAGGCAATACAATGGTTTGTTTTACAGTTTCTATGAATACAGCTCTTTAATCTTCTTCTCAGCTTCTGAAATGCAATCAAAAGCCTAAGTCTGAAATCACATTCAAGGGAAAAAAATAATTTAGATATTTGTAGTATGGTAACAAAAAAAATTCACAAAAAGACACTTTTGGTGGGTATGGAGGATTGCCATAAATTCATGGCTAGTTTGGATTTCATAGTTATTACATTTCAGACAAGTGAACAAACAGAAAAGACACATTTTTCAATAATCTCATACATTGGGATGTCTAGTTATTTTTCTTTTATATATTTATAGTGATATGAATCTTTATTCTTACTCACTCCTCACTGAATCATACAAAGCAGATCAAAGCACTGCACCTCAGCTCTTAATTCTAGTAGCGAGTAACTTACAAAGCACTGGGGTCATCTAGGACACAAATCTAACAGTATCACTCATTTATTCCAAAGCATGGCGTGGTCTGAGAACTCTATCTTAGAGTTTTCCTTTTGTTTTTATATGAACTTCTTAATTTAACTCCAGAATAGTCCACATCCACAAAGCCTGAGAACAAATGCACACTTATATAACATCACACCTTGGCTAGAACTTTCAGTTCCCCTTGACACACACTTTCTTCCTCTCCCACATGAACTTATCTGGCTACCTTGTGCATGTTTTAAAAATAACTACAACTCACATATCACTGCATCAACATGCCATTCTCAACTGCTAACCTTAACTCAGCTGCCCTTTCTCAGGAAAACCAGGAGGACATTAGCAATATTTAAGAAAAATACCCGAGTTCCTCTTCCTGAAGAAAGAATCAAGATGGTATAAAAGGTGGACAGACAGGCCAGTCAAGAGGGCACGGCACAGTCTCGGAATGCTGGTAGTGAGAACTATGCCTATTAAGTTAAGGCAGAGACAGACACTGAAACTGGAAACTGGACAGACTGTAACCACCGAAGACAGGACTGCTAGCACACCCTGTCCTATTAAGGGAGCCATACTGTGAGATGGAATAATATCCTAGATAAGCAAAGTTCAATAATTTCTGTGATGATAAAAATCTATCACATACCAAGAAGTACAACTGCAATCACAAGCTGCCAAATTATTCCAAGAATATGAAAAATGCAAAAGCACTTGGTAGGAAAAATACTTGCATGAAGTATCATTGCATTGTCAGAGTTAAAATGGCACCTTGTTTAGATATTTTAGTGGTCAGCCTAAAAGCAACAGAGCTTTAGATTAAGTAACAGTTTAAGTCTCTGCAGAATTTACAACAAATTGAAATAGACAAAAGATAGGTAGAATCCTTTATTAAACAACGCAGTCAATGCTTTCATGATTTCCAGTACACTCAAAACAGTTATGCAATATACTGATCTGCATGTGTCATGTGCAGAACATCATTAAAAAAATTTAGAGCATTTTTTTGTTTAATCACCTAAAATATATTAAAGAATTTAATCTTATTTTTTTTTTCAGACAGGATCTCACTTTATAGTTTCAGAAATCCTCTTGCCTCAGTATCCCAAGTTCTACAATTATGGCATTATCTACCATGCTTAGTTCTAGGTTTATATTAACTGTCACAAATAATGCCCTTTAAAATTATCATCATCATCATCATCATCATGATGTCTCATACAGCTAAAGATGCTTGCAAATTCCTGTTTTTTTATTATTATTATTATTATTATTATTATTATTATTATTATTATTATTATTATTTCTCATATAGCTAAAGATGATTGCAAATTCCTGATCCCCTAACTTTATTTTCTGGGTCAGAAATTTTGTTTAATTTAGCTTGGAAGATAGTGATCAATTAATAAATTAGTTAAGATAAAAATCCCGCTTTTCTACTTTGTAAGACAGTTGTACTTGCAAAAGAACCCACACAGCTTGGTCGTCACTCAAAAGATGAAGGCGATCTTGACTTAAAGCCTCTTTTCTAAAACACCTTTTTGGCCAGTTGGTTGCTGAAGTTCTAAAAGAAAAATTTAATTGAACAAACTATAATTTGCAAGGAAAGGTTAGTGTTGATTTCTAGAAGTAGTCTTCACAATGTGAACAGGCAAAGGCTCCAGAGAGGAAAGCAGCGCCAAAACCTTAGTAATGCAGTCAGTATCCGTTATGTGACAGTGACGTGGCCAGGAAGAAGAGTCCGGCCTCAGGAGACTGGTCTAAGCCATTTCCTTAGCGAGAAGTGACGCTCAAGAACCATGTCAGTCCACCACATCTAACTGCTTAATACATGTCACAGCACTTTTCAGTCACCCATCTGTATCGCCAGCCCGATAAGGTCCTGCTAATTATTGCACATGTCAAAACTTACCAAACCTGTTTTCTGATTCTGACAAGCTGATACAAACAGCTAGAAAGCATTTTATGACTTGGTATCTCCAGGTATAAATTATAATGGACACATACAGTATTAAACTACAATAGCAGACTGAAAATAGTAAGAAAGCAAATTTGGGGCTTTAAAATGACATATTTGACACAAATTACTAGCATGGCATTAAAATGACATTGGTATTAGCTTTTATATTCCATCTTCTTAATTTTAGAGTTGTCTTCTAGCATGTATTATTATAATAATTTTACTTTTGATAGAAGTTAAACTTAACACTACTAACATATTATTTCTATTTGTTGTTTGAACTATAAAGTTGTTTTAAGTGTCCAACACTAAAGTAGAATATTGACACAGAAGAAAATGCAATTTCAATTTTTTTAAAAAAGCATTTTTAGTGATAATAGGGCTGCCTGTTCTCCTGAGTTTTTCTGCCCAAAGGAAGAAAAAACTCCACCCATCATTGAAAACCTGACCTTTCCTGCATTTATAGTCCCTAAACAATAGGATGAGATACTATGACAGGAATACTCTTTAGAAACAGCACCCAAAACTAACTTTAAAACTGTGAGGAAGAAAACTCCCCTCCCTCTCTAGAAATGATTTGTTTCCTGGCAATAAAACAAAATTTTAAAGTACTTACACCATAGAAGTAAGATAGGACCAGAGCTAATTACTAGAACTGCTACCACAGAACATGAATGTTCTTCATGAAGCAGGAAAGAGAACAAGCCACAGGTCTCAGACTCCTAACTTATGAATGCACTTCTGGAAAACTAACAGCAATGGAGGGCCTTAGCAAGATATGAGACAAAATGTTACGTTTATAGGTATAAATCAATGAATATTAAACAAATGGAAAGAGATTGTCACAGGATGGGGTGTCTAAAGTTATTTAAATTCTCTCAGCTCCAATTCTCCTCTTTCAAATGAGAGTCAACCAAACTACTTTAGAGAGCATGTTGCTAACTCTTCTTCCAGTGCACCTGAGACCAGATGCCATCTCAGCCATCCCTGCTGCAGTTCCCAATCAGAGTGAATTGTTCCCATCTAGGGACAGCTGCATCGATTACTGAGATACTTTCTACCCACTAAATTTGAGTATTATTTCTGCCAACAGAATGTAGACTCACTGCTAAGTTTTATTATACACGACAGTAATAAAAGTGAGACATGTAATAAAAGCTCATACCTACAATCTCAGCATTTGGAAGGCTTAGGCAGGAAGATCACCACAAGTTAAAGACTAGTCTATCTATATTGCACTTATACATCTCTCTGTCTGTCTGTCTGCTTGCCTACCTACCTACCTACAGATAAGACAGATAGATAAAGGTGCTGTAGATTCATCCAATGGAACCGACAGGTGAACTGGTATCGACAACTCTGGATTTCTGCTGAAGAAGTGCAAAGGTTGTAAGAGTCAGAGGATTAAGAAGTTTGTTGTCAGATTATTGTATTTCCTAGAAATGTCAAAAGCTTCATCCACAAATTCTTAACAACACAACTGCTTAAGATGAGGTAAACACAGACAACATCAACAGGAATGCCAAACTCAAGGGGAAAGACCACAAGGCCTCAAACCTATACAAAGAAACTACAGGGGAAGAAATAGTATTACCCAGGAACGAGCCCATCAATTGGTTATCCAATACCAAATGGTCAGCCCTGAAAACATAGATAAGTAACATTATATAGGCTGAGCAGGTTGTACTTATGTATTTAGGAGTGTGTATGTATGTGTACATGTGTGTGCATACATATAAACATATATGCATGTTATAACGATACATTTAAAAAGCCATAAATTTGAAAGAGAGTAAGGTGTGGTGTATGGAAAAATTTGGAGGCAGGACAGGGAAAAGGGAAATGATACAATTATAATCTTACAAAATAAAATAAAAATTAAAGAGCAAAACAGCATAAACAAATTTGAATGAAGAATTATAAAAGGATTAAAAGTAAACCACAGACCTTTTTTGCAAAGTTATGGTAGCAGAGATATGACTTAATTTTGAATAATACTCATTTGTCTGTCTTATCCATGTACTTAGAATATTTATTTGCATAGATTCTAAACTGGCTAAATGATTAAAAGAAAGAAATTCATGAAAATACCTACCTTAAGTTATGCTTGGTAGGTTTACTCAGGTTAGCCTTCCCCCTTGAGACTCTATGTTGCTAAAGTGGCTTCTTAAATAATTGTGAGGTTTGGATGGATCCACCTATGCTAACAACAGGAACCTGCTCTGGGTCTTTTTCCCCTCTTGCAAAGCACGCCACCATGGAGCTATAGCTCAGGTCTTTTGTAGGATTTTATAATTCTATCTTCTATCACATTTTTAATAGTTCTAAGGGAAAAAAAGACCAGAAATGGCCCAGTCATCCTTTTTATAGTGTGACAAACTCCAAACTTTAACAGTTTTATGTCCGTTCTTTGATGGCTAGCTTTTATTTCCTCTTTATGGCACGGTATGTGACGAACATAATCAGCGCAGCACAGCACAAGCGCAGTCACCAGCCTGCTGCAAAGCCCACTCCATCGACTGCTGCACCAGCAGCAGTCACCACCACTGAATGCAGCTCTCTTTCTAATAACTGAAACAGGAAGGGGAATGCTACATTTCTCAACTCGTCTACTTCAGGAATCGAACTTTCAAAAGGTGAATGGATTGCCTACCAAATGCTGGGATTAAAGGTGTGCGCCACCACCATCCAGTTTGCTCTGATCACTGGGATACTGCATAATCATCCGTACTTCTTCACAATAAAACTGGCTTCATCCTTGATGATCCATAAAAACTTCTACAGTTTCATACGTTTGAGTGTGCTGGGCTATATTTAATACCTACTGTGATTTAAAATTTCAAGATGACTTCACTACTTTATCTCTGAACACTACACCACCTTTATTATCACTATCTCTCTCTCCTTTGTCTAGAAAAGGTAATTCCTAAGTCTGCTTGACAGTCTCTGAAACCCTTAAATAGCACAAATCACTCTTACATCTGCAGGATTTAACTCACCTTTCTTCCTACTCTCGCCTCCTTCAAATCCTAGAGCAATCATCAAAATGAGTGGTTGAGCCCAGTCCCAAGGGATACAGCTACAAAAGACTACCCTACCTAAGGCTCAAGGAAAATTGCCAGAGTGAAATGATTGCAGGAGCAAGAGGATCAGGAAATTTGCTATGAGATTGTATCTCCTAGTGATATTAGAAGATATAACCATAAAGTCTCACTAACATGGTCACCCAAATGTGACCTGAACATAAATGACCCAAGAGAACATGACAAACGGAACAGAGAAAAGTCCAGGTAGCCCAACCCTATACAAAGAACTACCGGAAAGTAAGAAATGCTAGGAGCAGGAGAGATGACCTTCTTCTGCAGAGTGTACACCAATACACCAACTGGTTATCTAGGAGTTTATTTTTTAGGTTACAAACTTGATGTTATATGATTATATGTGGTAGCTTCATGAGTTTTTTTCTTTTGTTTCTGAAACTTCACCTTCACAACAACTAAATTTTAGGTAGTTATTTCTGCCTGTTACAATCTTGCCATTGATGAATTCCTGTATTAGTTAACTTCATGGGAGCAAGCGTTTAGCTTGGTTTACACTTTGAAGGGCACATTCCATCACAGTTAAACTAGGATGGCAGTAGAAAGAATATGAGATGGCTCTTCACACTGTACCCACAGTCAGGAAACAAAGTGAGCAGGAACTGGGGCGTTTTTTGAACTGTTATGTCCTACTGACAGTATCCTATTTTCTTTAGCAAGTCTCTATTGGCTAATGGTTTTACAAGCTGGAGCTGAAAGCAAGTGTTGAAACATGAGTGTACGGAGGATGTCTCACATTCATTCTACAGCCTGCTACAGACAGAAGAGTTGATATTCAAATCGACTTCTTCTTTGGAGGCAATCATGAACCGTTAATTTCATTTTATGTCATTCTTTTCTATGAATGTATATAGCAGACATCTCCTAAGTACCTAGCATGCTTAAATAAAATTATGGTCATTGCAAATTATAATAATAATAATTTTGAAAAGTAAATTGAATTCTAATGCCATTGTTTTACTTAACACTTTCACATGGAGTTCTAGATGAGATCATCTTGTATTTACTCAGTAAGTCTTTGTTCTCAATGCTACTTCATTTTATTTTCTTTTAATTCTAATATAAAGACAAGTACATATTACATACATAGACTTTTAAATGCAAGCTAACAAATTTAGTTGGCCCACACTTCAAAAAGAGAAAACCAATAAAGCCAGTCTTACCCACCAAACTACTGGCTTTTGACATTCCTCGTTTGCTCATCAGAACCAGATGAAGACAATAGGCATTCAGATGCATGACAAAATGAAATCAAGTTAGAACTGAGCCATGTTTTTCTCCGTGATAGTTTTCATAGGACTGCAGGGTCCTATAAAGGCTGCTGCTGGGCCTCTCTACCATCAACTGGTAAAGTAGTATCCCATATCTGGCACTGAGAATTATATTTAATAAATAATAGCTTCTGAAAGTGATGCTATTCAGCCATGCAGAATATCTCCATCCTAAGAACAGAGAAGCCTTGGGATTGAAACAGAGGTAACAAAAATTGGGCTATTCAATTCTACATGAATATAAAGTCACCCAGCATGAATCCTAAGAACAACGGGAACCTGAGGGATATGCCCAGCAGTGCAAGAGTGACACGAGCGTCCCAAGGACAGCCAACAGCTTTTAGACTGGCCTCTCCAGAGAGGAATACGCGCCTGATATTACAAACATACTAAAACAAACAAACAAACAAACAGAAAACCCACAAAGCTAGAAGCTAAGGAGCATGGGGCCTAATTGGGGGTTCATTACTGTTGCTTTAATAAATTGACATGGAACCAAATTGCATTCTATACACCTGTTTATACCAATAGGCAAATGTCTCTCTTATCTGTAATTACAGGTATATTTCTTTCAATGAACAGCAGTGAATGCAGTCATGGCATGCCCTAAGCAGAACACTTAAACTACCCCAGAAGGCTCAGGACACATTTCATAAGACTGAGTGGAAAGAATGCAACATGTGGAAGATACAGAAAAGGACTATGAACTGCTGACTTCAGGGCATGACACAGCCACTGCAAAGATCGGCTTGAGTCATCTGCACCAAGCATGTCTAACACTGGGCCTGTCAATAGCCAATGGTGAACTGGGGCCACAGTCCTCCCCGATGAGCTACTGGCTCCTGAACAATTCTCATGAAGGCACAGTCATTCTTCTGAGTTATGGACCTAACTGCGAGACCACCATGCTCAATGGGTTATTGTATACCTGTGTTCACACACGGTCCAGATTAAACTCAGCACATCGAAACCAAAACAAAAAGGCATAAATGTGGGGAAAGGATGGTTGGGGGTCCCCAGGAGAGAGAGCAACAAGGAAGGGGGTGAGGTTAGGAAGAATGCACTACACACAAGTATGACGCCTGATTAAATAAATTTAATCAAGTAAATGAATGAGTTCTGTGCTCTCAGATTTACATGATTCTAGACTCTAACTTTCCTTCACAAGAAATCCCCCTTTCTCTTAGCATATTTTGACCACATGCTGTAACCCTTGATGCCTCTTCTCATTCTATTTGCACTGGTATTAATCATACCAAACCCCTTAGGAAAGATCCTGGCATGTCATGGGACTAGATCTGAACACAGACATCACAGACATACATGAGGTGGCAAAACCTGAAGTCTTAGAGTTTTGTCTGGAAGTACTATTTGCAAAACAAATAAAATCAAACAACAAAACCATTTAGGAATATAAAAATAAAAGCAAGTTTGCTAAATATTTCTCAAACACAAACATATGCAAAAATAATGAATACCGCAAGAATGAAAAATTTCAAGCCCCAAATACTGCAAAGAAATTTGCAAAAGGTAGCTCGTTTTAGGGAATGTATACTATTGGTTATATGCATTTCAGCAAAGGCATGTGAATGAGATTGGGGGTTTAGGCAGGACAAAAGATATCATTGGACACAAACCAATAACATTTGCTAAAATAAAGACTGTAAAAAATCATACGTCAGTTTTCTGAGCAAGATATGCATCACTATTTAACTACGGTACCAACTTACCTTCGAGGATGATTGGCATCAAACAATGTGTTGTCATCATCCTCATCATCTTGTTCTAAAGGTGTCAATTCCATGTTTTCTATGTTAGTGTCCAAAACTCCATATTTCCTAGTTTTGCGGTTTCTTCTTCTCATCCTATTAAAGAGAACAAATAAATTAATAAAATTATTTTAATATAGCATAATCATCACCTCAAATGTAGTTGTAAATTAAAGAAATTAGTCCACGTTTCCTCCCAAGCACACACTCAGTACAAAAATGATTACAATCAGGAGTATGAAAACAATCAATTTAGCACAAAAGGTCATAGGTAGTTCATTAAATAAACCTATTCTGATATATCTGTATGGCAACATTGCTCCTGTCTAGCACACTCTCTACTCTTCTCACCCTCTGTGAACTGAAGTTGAGAGATCACGTATTATTTCTATTTATGGATATGTGAGTGAATGAAACTCGTGTGGATACCCACATAGGCCAGAAGGATGAGGATGTCACAGCCTTGCAGCTGTAGTTACTGTGGTTCAGAGATGCCCCATGTAGGTGCTGGGAACTGAACTCAAGGTCCCGTGGAAGAGCAGCAGTGCTTTAACTACTGAGCCCTCTGTCCAGTCCCAAAAGATAACTCCTAAGCCTTACGCCAGATATTAAAATTTCCTGAAGCCTTCAATGCAGCCTTTACCTCAAGTTCGTGATGCATTCTTATTGATAGACACAATTAAGCATTGCTGCTACCATGAAGAAGTTAGATTTAGATAACAGAAGGTTCTAGACACACACTCAAATTTCGATTAATGGTTCAGAACCTGGACTACCCATCAGAATCACCCGGGATTTTTAAAATGATCATACTAGGGCCACAATTAAACCAAAATGTCAGGAGTAGAGACCAGGAGTCACGAAGCTGGTGAGTTCTGAGTCACTGATCTGAAGCTATGAACTTGTATTCAATGCCCAAGTCGATTCCAACGTGAAAGCTCGTGGTAGGCATAGTATGTAGTTCCTCCACAGGAACTTTGTGGAGATTAGAAACAAAATAAAATATTTCAGCAAGTGACCACAAATGAAACTTCCTTTACTTAAACACTAATTTACTCAGCTTAATATAATAATGTTAACTGATATTTAGAATATTCACTTCAGCACCAATGGAGAGTAATAGGAGCATCTTCAAAAGGAACTCTGAGAACCCAGAAAGACAAAGTGCCCATACATTTACATAAACATATATTAAATCAATGTTTGAATTGTATTAACCAATAAACAATATGTTAGCTTTTGATTATAAAATAATCTATTCTCCAAATCAAAACTTATAAGACATAACTATGGAGAAAAATAAAATTTCTAAAAGTCATTCTTGACTTATCTTTATATCTAACTAAAGGTGATGGACTGAGAAATTGGTTTCAGTACAGGATTTAACATCACATATTTAACCATTATAAAACCCAGTAGTTTAACTAGGAAGAACAGGACAGAATGAAGTATAAAGAAGCATTTTATAGTAACAAATTACAAGCTTAAACTAACAAATTTACAGTGCATGTATAAATCAACATAGACAAATACATGTATGCCTGCAAGCATTCAAACATATCCTAGAAGAGAATCCTACATTTTTCCTGTCATTAAGGTTTTATGGGCCAATATGATTTCTGTCGCATCTTTGTCTTAGTATTTTGTTTTGTTTATAACTGTTTAAAAAATTCTTGTATCTAGGACTTTACAAAAACTTGCTCACAGATGGAATTTAGTTTGTTTACCAAGGTTAAATTTAGACTTATTAAAGCACTTGACAGAAAAATTAAAAACATTACTTTGGAAAGAAGATAAAGTTAAGGAGAGTAGTTCACTACTGTTCCGTTCCCTTTTCCCTTAATGACTGGTGATTAAAATGCTCCTCAAATATCTGTGATGTTTCCCATGCTGTCCTGTGATTTGAAAGAGTACACGCTGCGTCAAGCCTTCCATAGTACAAGCTGTGGACACTGACAGTTCTAATGGAGCCTCTTCTCTTTGGCAAGTCTTTCAGAGGGTTTTCTAAATCACATGACTTCCTGGTCAATGAGTTTCGGTCAATGAGGAACTTGATGTCATGTGAAGTTATCTTGAGCTATAAACTAAATTCTCTCAGGTCATGTACGTCCAGCAGACAACATGTTAGTAGGCTGGATTAACCTCAGCTAACCCTTTATCTAGAACAAAATCATCACTAATGAATGATTTCTTAATCTTTAGCCAACAGAAAAATGTATCTGTCTAACATTATATCCCATTCCAGGGTGTGATATAAACACCTGCCTGCATGGATTGCAGAATGTTGTCATGTGTTCCAGTTTATGTATATTCTCTAGGCATATTCTCACTATCGTTTACACTGAAGATTTATTAAGTGACATATCTAAATATTATCTGTCAAAACTCTCTTGAAAACAAGAACCCATTTCATAAATAGAGACAGGATAGTTAAGTACTAAACATTAAAATTTGAGGTACATCTTGATTAAAATAAATTTCCCATTTAGTATATGTATTAACTCATAAAATGATTAAACAAAATTTAAAAGCCTTATATTAATAGAACAACTTGAAATGCTATTTCTCTCAAAACGTCTTTCCTTATTCTAGTGATATGCAGTGATGGCTACATGGTCATGACAGCTACATTTCATAAAAATATCAACTCCTATATAAAACTGCTATATGTAGTGGTATTTCTCAAGGAAAACAAAAACCAACAAAATTTTTAAAAAATTGTGATGATCCAATGAACTACTTAAAATGCTAAGTACAAAATATTCATTTCAATAAACAAAAATTTAAGGTAAAAAGCTATTTTATTTTTTACTATCCAGTTTACATTATTTTTCAATCTAAATGTAAAGGAGAGTTTAAAATCTACTACATTTAGTCTTTACTCTCATACATATAACTGTTAATAGTCATATACCTGGTTATTAATATGCACACTTTTCAATTAGGCATAACAAACACATACTGCAACATGAATGTATATTTTGTTGGTTTCTCATAAAATTAGAAATATTATCTAAAACAATAAAAAAGTACAGAATCCTGAAATGGCAGGAGAGAGTGAAGCAGTAATCTATATTCAGCTATATTTAATCACAGCATAAGTGATTCAAGTGGCTGTCTTAACATAGATGCAGATTCCTTAATGTTTCATTAAACATATTCAGCTCAGTCAGAACTTTCTGTTTCAATAATATGCATCAGTTATTTATAGAATGAAAATAAAAGTACTAAAGTAAGCACGATAAAATTTTATGTAAAAATGTTAGATGCCACATAAAATAAACACAACAGAATAAAATTCCATGTCACTTTACTACTCTACAAAAGTGTGAACACCTCATTTGATCCATAAATTTGGATCTTTTCGTTTCCTTTTAATGGAATATGTGTAAGGAATGTATTAAGTATAAAATAATAGAGCCATTGGAATTTCTTTGTTTCATAATACATCCTAACTAGACTGAGGGATAAATTAGTCACATGCACACACACACATACTTATGAATCAGCTATTTGCTTAGACAGAAAACAGTAGATTTCAATATATAAATATACACCTACATATTTATATACTTATATATTTCACAAATAAAACTTTTTATCATTACTTTCTTTACCATAAAAATAACCAAGAATTACCGGGCAGTGGTGGCGCATGCCTGTAATCCCAGCACTCGGGAGGCAGAGGCAGGCGGATCTCTGTGAGTTCGAGGCCAGCCTGGT
>NC_022030.1:33419652-33421305 GCF_000317375.1 Microtus ochrogaster
ACTTTTGGTAATAGTAATATAAGCAAATAACATTAGTGAGCCACAATGTTAATTCTTTACAATTTTCTGCATGAATTCAAAATTGGATGTGCTACATAATCAAAACTTTGACTAATTGGGCAGCTCTCATTTCACCTCATCAAACCAAATACGCCAGTTTTCAGTTGAAATTCTTTTCGAAACAGACACAAATAATGATTATGACATGTAGACTGAACAACGTCTTCCAAATTTTAAACTTGAGTTAGAGTTGAGGAGATGAGATAACTATAAGAAATGCAGAATTTGGCTTTATTTTGGTATTATGATCCTTACAGAGAAACTCAAGTTGGACCAGGTAACAAAGGTGCTCTCGTGTGTGTGTGTGTGTGTGTGTGCGTGCGTGTTTTAAATGGAACGGAGACTGTCTTAGCTATTGTTCTATTGCTGTGAAGAGGACACCATGACCAAGGCAACTATTATAGAAGAAAACATTTAACTGTTGTTTGCTTAAAATTTTAGAGGGAAATCCATTACATCAGAGCAAGATGTAGACAGCAATGAAGCTGGAGCAGTCGCTGAGAGCTTGCATCCTGATCAACAGGCAGAGCAAAGACAATGGGCCAGGTGGGGCTTTTGAAAACTCAAAAGTACACCATTTACTGGCACACTTCTTCCAACAAGGCCAGACCGCTTAGTCCTTCCTAACGGACCACCAACAAGGAAACAAACACTCAAATATTCAAACCACCACTTTCCTCTCCATGGCTCCCATAGGGTTGTATGAAAATAAGACAGTTATTAGTAAATGGAAAGGGCTGAATAAGATCCTCCTTCACAACACTTAGAATGAACCAATCATGTCAATACTAACACTTTTGAGTTTCCAGCCTCTGTAACTCAGTCAATATATTCTCTCATATGTTTTTCCCATGTCAGTATTTGCATTCTGTATTAATCTGTTAGAACTGCCACAAATTAATACAGAATGCTAACACTGACATGGGAAAACATATGAGAGACAAGAGTGAACTGTACAACACACAGAGCTCCTTCTGAGAGTTTGGTACCCTCTGACAACTAAGGAAGAAAGGCTAGGCATGGAGACATAGGGCCACTTAGTCTTGACTGGTCAATGCTATGCCCATAAGCAAAGGCCAGCTACTTAAGGAGTCTGCTGTTTGTCAGAATGTTCATGCTCTGCTATACTCAGGCACTGACTAAGAAAAGGCCTAAGAACCATGGTCCTGTCATGACTGTTGAGATTGGACATAAACCTGAGGCAGCTGGAGACTTAGCCAGACAACCAACCATGCTTTCTACGGAGAGTAGGTCATATTGTAGGATTCTAGCTCAGCTAGAAGGTTGCTTGCCTCCCATTAACAAAGCTCTTGGGTCCATCCCCAGCACCACATGAAATCTGAGGTAGTGATGAACAGCAACACTTTCAGCACTCACCTTCACCACCAGGAAGTGGAGGAAGGAGGGTCAGAATTTCAAGGACATTCCAACCTACAAAGCAAACTTGTGACAGGGAAGATGCTGTCTTAAAAATAAATCAATGTGTTTAAAAATGAAAATAGGGCTATCCATGTTTTCCATGGATGCCATAATGCTAAGATTCTACTGAGTGTATTCCTAAGAAAGAAGTGAGATTCTTTTCTCGAGACAGGG
>NC_022030.1:33421553-33425997 GCF_000317375.1 Microtus ochrogaster
CTATCAACTTTAGTAGTCTACTAATTTCCCCTGCACGTCTAGCCTTCTCGTTCAGTCCTGGGCATTGAAGATGCGAGTACTGGTAATTTTTCTGACCTCCATTCCAAAACTGTAGCATGCATTTGCTTCCCAACCAGTCTTAAAGTCTGATCTGAAAACCAGGACTACCAGACATATTCTCTTGAAATCTGACTAGTATTACGATTATCCTTTCAGATTTCCACAATCTCCCTTTTTCCCTTAGCCAACCCTTTGTCCAGCACTATCAAACTACATTCTTTCTTTCTTTCTTTTTTTTTTGGTGTTGTAATAGTAAAATTTTTTCTGTCCTGATTCTATTGCTACCAGTGATGTAATTAATGATGTAATTAAACTTCATCTAATCTGCATTCATTCTAGCTACACATCAACAGTGACTAACAGACTAGAGAGGAGAGCCACACCAGAGCTATAAACACACATGCACACAGAACAGTTACAGTTTAGAAGAAGGATAATTTGTTCAGGATGAAAGATAAACTGAAAAGGAATATTTAGAGTAGGTAAAGAAATGAGGACAGCATCTATGCAAACAAATTTATGAAACCCTAATAAAGACATGGCTTTTTCACATAAGGGACATTTGTAAACTGAAACTAAACAACTGGATGCAAATGGTAAACAAGCCAGAGGCGGGTCTAGTCCCTAGCCTGAGGAATTATGAATGTGATTGCAGTCACCTAGTGGAAACTATTCAGCTTCCACTATGCCCAGTGCATAGTGCTGCATGCTTGTCACTCACAAACTCATGAGCTGAGGCAGAATTGTGACTAATCTTTGGGTCTTTCATACTCAGGAGCTAACGGCAAGCACTGCTTCTATGACTGGTGTTCTCCAAGGACTAAAGAGAAGATCTGGGATTGCCTGTGTAGCAAAAAAGATAAAATAAAATAAAAAAGTCTCATTTTTGCTCATTTATCCCTCCCAGATCTGTCTAATGGCATTTAATAACTTAGGTACTGTTAACTTATTACTTCGTCCATGACATTTAATGAAGTTTCCAGCTAAAATACAGACAAGTGTCCCTCTTTAACAGGCTACATAGTCTTGGACTAACAGATTTCAGGTGTATTTTTAAAAAAATCAAGGTTTCCCAATTCCTTTAATTGTCTTAACCTAAAGCAATAGCCTTTTGCTATGACACCAAGATGTAAATCTATTCCAGTTCTCTTACAGGTTCCAGGAAAAAGTTCTGCTATGCTAACCCCAGCCAATTTCAAGCATATTTTACAGGTCACTCCTGCTGCCTGGGCCAGGACCAAGTTATAAAGCACTCTACAGACAATGCCAACACCTGCACCAGCTGCTGGGACTTCACCATTGGTACCAACTCTACTGGATTAAGGACACCTGCCAACTAAAATCTGGTTTTATCTGCTATTTTGCCTCATCCCATAGCTAGCCCCATTTCATAGAGCCAATAATAACAATATTTTTTTTCCTAGCCACCTGCCTTCTCATCTCCCTCAAGAAACAGCTGCCTGAGGTCTCCAGGATGACAGTAAACTGCATGCCGCTCCAGCCACACCTCTCGCTGAGCGTGAGCGCACCAACTCCCTGCTCTCCCCTCTCCCACATGGCACCATGCCCACAGAAAGTAGCCAGACTTGAGCAGATACCCCATATCCAAGGACTCTGGGATGCTTGATTGAAAGTGCGACCTCAGCCCTCTAACACTCCCATGTCCAAAGAGTCTGAAATGTAATGTTAGGTTGGGGTCATCACCCCAGCCTCTGACATACATCCTTGGGGTGTCAATGGAGCACCAATGGAGTGAAAAGCTCCACGTCAACCTCCCTCCCCCTCCCAGGAGTTGCATTGGGCCAGCCTCCATCTCCAGGAAACCAAATGCTGACCCCTCCCCAGGGTCAGGACCATTCCCACAGGCTATTTAGGCTCGTGCCAGAAAAAGGAACACACGGTTTCAGGTTTTGCGTGTGCTCTCCCTCTGGGTCTTCCCCCCACCATGCTCCTGACCCCCAAGAGTGCTGCATTCAATAAACGTGGGCATTTTTGATTTGGTCTAATTTGGTTTGATTGGAGTTCTTTGCACCAGCAGAGAGGATCCTCTTTAGAAATATTTGTAACAGTAGGAAGACACTTTCTCAAAAACCGAAAGATGGCTTCAAATTTGAAATTTGCAAGACTATATCCTGTATCTAGTAAGAAGCTAGCTGAATAAGGTAGCTTATAACTCACAACACTGTTAATAGGGTTGAAATGGCAATTTAAAAGCAAATCTTGGATGGATCATTGAGCAGCACGGATAATAAGATGCAAAGGGTTAAGGGAATGATTCACATGTCACTGAAATATTTTAGCAGAGTAAGACTATCGCATTGCAAATATTCATATTCTATTATCTGGAAAGGGACATTAGAACTCACAGACCTGCTCTCCGAGGCAAAAGAATGGTGATCAAAACAGGAAAAAGGTTCGGTGGTCCATAGCTGCCTAGATCAGAACTCTCCAAAGGTGGAATCAGGAGGAACAGGAGTTCAAAGATTGCCTCGGAGATATTTTGAATTAGATATCAGCCTGAACCACATGTAGCCCTGCCTCAAAGGAACATAAACAAACCAACAAACCAAAAGCATAAAATAAATTTTATCAAGAAGGAAACACATTTAAAAAAACCAAGATACTATAAATAGAAAGAAAAGAAAAATTGAGAAGTGGTGCTTCAGAAGCCAAAGTATAAACTGCTGTATCCACTGCTCACAGAGAATAGAGGGAGTACACAGAAGGAAGGCAAAGTATTTATAAACTGTCCTCTGTAAAGACGTCTGAGAGTGGTGTCGTTACAAGCCAGGCTACGGAAAGAGGTTAAGATGTGGGGACAAGATGTGTCAGATGAGATCGTGCATGTGCAGGGTACTATGGCCATAGACAAATGGGAATATTTCAGTACAAAAGCACTTGGTGCCTTACCCCTGTTATTCCTACCATGTGAGTGTTAGGTACTTCTTCCTGTTTTCTCAGATTCTGTGCTTTCTCATACCTTCAAATGTTCCTTCTCAATTTGCTATTCTATTAGGAACCAGCCTCCACCTGAAACCCTCCAATATCCTGAGCATTGTGTAGGCTCTGATCCTGAGCTTGGACAATCAGTGACTAGAATGCATCCTTATGAAAGAGTTCTTTGCATCCTCACCAATAGACTCCATTCTTATGCTTATACAATTGCTTCCTCCTTAAGTCCTCCTTAGCTCTGTTTACCTGTTTGGCCAATAGAACTCAGTCTTATTGCAACGGTCATAGATGCTTTGCGACTTTACTAGGGAGTATTTATGTAGCTATGTCTAAAGCTTTGTTGTGATAATTGTTACATGGAAACCTTTTCCCAACATTTTATTGTGTCTACATGTGTAAGAAGAATAGAACACAGCACCAGACTCTGGAAGTTTTGACCCAGTGCCTGAGAAGACAACAGTGACCGGAGTTTCATCCCACCTCATATGAACCATCTCCCTGCATGCTAAGGGGTGGGGGTGCAAAATTATGATTGCTAACAGTAACCCAAATACTTGTCTGTAAAGGTCAGCTGAGAGCAGACTGGGTTGGACCTGAAGAGGACACATGTCAATTACAGACAAACACTGGAGTGCTAACAACAGTCAATGCTAACAACAGTGAGTGCCTTTTCAAATGGCCTCTGTAAGATCCCAGGGCAGTTTCCTCCAACACTGAGCTTGATCCTTCACTCCTAAACTCTTCTGACTTCAACTTAGTACCCTCATCAGCAGTGAGACTCCTCGACTGGACAGCTGGCTTCTTGAGGAGAAACAGAACTTGTTATCTTTGAGGTCCCAACAAGCAGAGCAATTTGAGAAGTTTAACAGTCACTCAAATTTACCATGAACTAACTTACATAAATTCAAAAGTGGCTCATAAACTTGCTTGGCTATGTTTTAATATAGTCCACACTTGCAGCCTTCCTTCAAATAGTTCCCGAATAATGTGTCATACACACAAATGCAGTAATACATGCTGATGCTTAAGGCAATGCTCCTCCCATTCTCCATTCTTAAAGTTACAGAGCAGGGTCTTGGGTGGATAAAACCAAAGGACATCATAGGGAATATCAATTTCCCTTGTGTCAAGATGATAGGGAAACACAGTCCTGGAATTAACATTAAGAAAAATTAAAATGTCTTCCCTTTTCAGCTACACACAGAAAAATATTGACTAAATGCAGCAGTTTTAGCATGTATGGAAAGACAGGTGAAAAGATTGCATTAAAAATACTCAGAGAGAGCAGGATGCCTTAATGAATAAAAATACTTCCCCTAAAATCCTGACAACCTGAATCCTGTCCCAGATCCTATCATAGGAAGACATAAATAATTCCTGAAATTTATTATTTGAACTCCTCTTGTGTGCCATGGTCCACATGAGACTGCAT
>NC_022030.1:33426097-33443936 GCF_000317375.1 Microtus ochrogaster
CACACACACACACACACACACACACACACACACAAACACAACTCATCAACAATAATAAAATCAACTGAAAAAAGAAATGAAATGCTGAAAATGTTTAGCACTGTAGTACACAACTGTAAGTTCTGTACTCAGGAGATGGAGACAATCAGGTGATCAAGGTCAGCCCCAGCTATGTAAGGAATTTGAGGCCAGCCTGGGTTACATAAAAATAAAATATTGCCTTGAAAAAAAAAAGAAACTCTCAAAAGTACGGCTTATGCTTAAATTATAGGAGAAAAGAGAGAGATTTACAGATGATGCTTAAGAAGAGAAAAAAAAAAAAACAATAACCATCATCACCACCAAAACGGCCGTGACCTGGCAGAACCCGTACCACACATATGTAAGTCCTTGACTAATCTTTGCAGGTAGAAACAGTTCACTTCCCTGATTCACAAGCCTGAGATGAACTGTGAGCGCACCATCAAAGTCACACGTGAAAGAAGGCATACACTGCAGGAGGGCTGACTTCCCAACAGGCCACACTGAAATAGACCTGGGCTAGGACAACAGAAAAGAAACCAGCATAGGAAGATTAACACAAAATAGCCCATTACTGTATGGGAACTGTTCAGAATGGACCCTCTCTATAGAATTATGACTATGAGGGGTGTGTATTTAATAGCCCAGAGTGCTGGGCTGGACTCTGTCCTGCTACATTATCTCCTATGCTAACTGGTCAAATCATACAATGTTTTGGAGCCAATTCCAAAGATTGGAGCTTTAAATTGCTAGGTTATAAAACAGTAACATAAAACATAAAATAATAGTCCTCCCCAAACCTAAAGCGAAGCTAAAGATGAGCACCAACTGTTTCTGACGATCACCTTCCTTGTAGTACTCCATATATCCTTATTGGTATGATCTCCCCCACAAAAATCACCATCTGGTAAAATGGCCATTAGGATTGCTATCATCCTTGGCAACAAGTGAACTTATATTTCTATGAGCATTTAATTCCCGAGCTGAAGGACGAAAGCAAAGAAGCACTGCAAGCAAACAAACAAAAAACAAAAACCAACGGAAAGTTGTATTCCCGCAACATAGCTGCAGAGACCTCTGTGCAGTGCTAGTCTTGTACCCTTCTTGTCTTAGTCTTCACTGATCCCTGCCTGCTCCTCAAATCCTCAATCTGTTGTGTTTCCTTTCTTCCCTTTGACTTCCTGATAACACAAAACTCTAGTAAATGCTAGCCCTCGGTCAGCTTTTCTTTGTGCATGTTTTGTAGAGAGAGAAGGCTGAGAGAGGATACTTCTGCTGAAATGCTCAATGAAATAACTCTGATTTTCCCTCGTAGAGTATTTACAGCTCATGTCTACTTACTTTACTAAATATTCAGGTGCAAGCACTGTGCTCCTTCCTATATGAAGAGTGTTAAGTAAAATATCCATCCTTCCCTAGTTTTCCTTAGCTTTCTCCAGTGTTTCATTCCACACTGATGACAGACAGGCTCTATCACTAATATCACCATCACTGGTCCTATTTGACATCAGGAGAGTAGGCCACACAGCTTATATATTATACACTGTATTATTCACAGTATGCATAAACATTTGGGAAAGCTTCATCTCTCAAAAAATACAATTCCTTGAGGAGTCATACTTGCTAATTCTATTTCAAAGCACTTTCATCTCTCTCTATATTATATATTCAATATATATTTCTTGTCTAAGTGATGACAAACCAGAGCACAAATGAGACTTTCAAAGGACATCTGAACATAAAACAAATGCTTTAAAATTGTGCACATTTCCAACTTTATGCGCTGCTAGTTCTTATCACAAGACCTGGAACTGACAGGCACTCAGCAATACTTATTAAGTTAATGGCAGTGACTAATGGATGGAAACAGGTTTACAAACTTTCTGTCTCTGTCACTGTCTAAGCTGAACTTTCATCAATGACATAATTTTATAATTGGTAGTGAAAATCATACAGTAACTCTAACTCTTAAGAAACCAGATAGCAAGTTGGACACGGTAGCACATAGCTTTAATTTCAGCACTCTGGCAAAGAGGCAGGGATGTTTCTGAGTTTAAGGCTATCTTGTTCTACATAGCAAGAAATCGGCCACCTAAGGTCAGATGGTGAGACTCTATCTCAAAAGAAAGAAAGAAGAAAGAAGGGAAGGAAGGAGGGAAGGAAAGAAGGAAGGAAAAGAAAAAGTAAAGCAGACAAGGCAATGTCTAGCAGTAGTAGTTACTTTAAAATACATCCACTCTCTGACTATATATAGCAAATCAAGAAAATCTTTGAAGGGAGGGATGTAGGACTGACATAGCACTACACTATTTTAAAGTTTAGGACAGTAATAAGTCTCAGCAAATATTAAGGTTGTCTTACTTTTTCAATTTGTAAAGTCTTAGAAAGTTAAGTTCACCAAAAATCATAGTTTACAAAGAATGGCTACCCACTTCATTTTCCCAGAAATGAACAGGCCATCTTCACATACAGCATCACCTTGAATAAGGGGTATTTGTTAAAGCAGACAACACAGTCACTGGCCATGTTAGGTTCAGGTGGACTTGGATTTGGGCAGGTCCTACAGATGTGCTCCAGAAAAACCCTTGACCTCGTTCAGCCTCAACAACCTTCAGATGAACATCAGCTACTTTGAAGATTTTTGCAAGAATTAGAAAATATACTCAAATTATGTGACATTATATATGATATACATCAATTAATATTGATATTAATTAGTTTATATGCATGGTAGATAATGATCTCAAAAGGAGTGTTTTAGTTACAAAGCAAGATTCTTTGAAAAAAGTTCCACTTTATGCTTAGAATACAAGTTCTGGTTAAACTAAACTAATGCTATGTAGTTTCTAAACACTAAGTATTAATAAGACACATACATAATTATTATAATTCTACTTTTAATTGTTGTACAATAATTGTACATACACATGGTTCTTGTCATCCAAAGAAGCCAGGATGGAAAGTGAAGAAGGATCACTAGCAAGGAGGACAGACTGAGGAGAGGGTACTTGAGTGTGCCTTTGGAGTGACTGTTAATTATCTGTGTAACTGTTTGATGAATGTCCCTGTGCTCCTCTAGGCTGGCGGTACCACGGGGACAATAATGTTGATTTATCTCAAAACAACACTGCAATTGCCCAGTGCAGGACAGCTGAATAAATACTGACTGGCTAAATGAAGACTATCAAAGCTAAATTTGGTACTCATCGCCACCACTTCAAAGAGCTCTTTATCCCTGTTTCAGAGTTCTGAGACTGGAGAAGTCAAGGACCTTCCTAAAGAAGGACAAGTTACTACAGAGAAACCTTGTCTTAAAAAAAAAAAAAAAAGGACAAGTTAAGTATTACACTGAATAAAACACACACACACACACATACACACACACGCACACATCATGGGGGGAGGGCGGCAAAAAATCCTCTGCTTTAAGGTAAAAATAATTAATCATAAATTTATAATAGGAACTATTTTTTACATAATCAACATACAACGCTTAAAATTGTAATAACTTTCTATGATTGTTTTCTGGCTGTTGACAGAGGTTTCTGTCCCACCTGGTCCTTCAGTGGTTCAGTCCCAAAGGAATCACAGAGAGGTCTACATCAGTTATAAACTGATTGGCCTAGTATCTCAGGCTTCTTATTAATTAATTTTAAATCTTAAATTGGCCCATTATTCTTGTCTATGTTAGCTATGTGGCTTGGTACCTCTTTTGGCGAAGGCAGTCACATCTTGCTGGCTCTGTGTCTGGATCACAACTACGGACTTAAACTTCCCTCTTTCCAGAATTCTCATTGTCCCACCTCTACCTCCTGCCTAGTCACCCCACCTATACTTCCTGCCTCACTACTGGCCAATCAGCGTTTATCTAAAATGTAAGTGACAAGCTACAGACCATTGTAGCTTCTGGCCTTATACATCTTAGTATAGAAAGAATGTCCTACAGAAAAGAAAAAAATCCTGGTAGTAATTGAGATCTTCATTACTTCTCTGTTCTATCAGCAAATAGCAATTATCCTTTAAGTTTCTCATTCTCACCACTTACCTATTCAGCAACATAAAGAATGAGTTAAAGCTCATTCACAAACCAACAGTGTGCCTTATTTGCTGTGCACAGTGCTACAAAGTTCAGTAATGGGCACAGGGTAAAGAATAAGACAGGCAAGAGCACTTTCACAGAGAGGCTGTATTCATCCTGTGAAGTCTACTTTGCCTCTACAGCACTCCTGTAATGTATTCAAGTTCCTCTACAGAAAGAAAGTCGTTGTTTGGAATATTTCTAGACTGCCAGTGTAAGTTATTTCTATCCAAATATTTGCAATGCTGAGTTATGTCAAGAAACATTTTTGAAGTTGCATAAAGTTTAATACAATAAAATTTTACAATTAAAATATTCAGTTTCACCTAATATCATCAGTTAAAGAAATGATCTGCGAGTATTCTCCCTTGGCATAAGCAAGCCAACTCCGGTTCGCTGTCACACATATTTTGGAAAAGGAGCCAAAATGAGCAACCGCCATAATGAGGATGAAAAGCATAGTCGGAAGTAAAGACTGTAAGTTCTGGAGATCCCCTGATTCCGTCAGCACCAATCAAGCCTTGGATGCAAGGCAACCAACTAAATTTAGAACTTGGACTACACCATGTGTTAAATGCTGCCATGCAGTTTTGATCAGTCCCAGTTGTGAATTTGGCTGTTCTCATAACACAAGTTATTGAATCATCTAATAGAACCGGAGAAGGCTGAGTCCTCTCAAGTTTAACAGAAATAAACATAGAAAAGCAAAGGCAGTAAACATGTGTAGGTAAGATTATAAATGAAATAAGGTGGAATGACAAGGAAGAGAAAACGCAACAAGCAAATTATCATTCTACCACGTTTTCTATGTACCTTACAAGGAATTACACACAATATTAAGTGACATTATATAACGAAAAATAAGTTCATTTTCCTTTAAGATTTTTTAACATCAAGCAATCTCAGTTTGGTAGTCACAAGGTTTTAATACCTTTTCAACATTGTCTAACTTCCCAGTGACCAAGAGCGGCTGTGGATTTTCTGAACTTTTTAAATCAACGGTTTTCAGTTCAATAACATTGCTTCTACAAGGGGTTTTTCAAATGCTTTGAACTCCTTTCCATTCTTAATAGTTATTACAGGCTTTAGGGAGCTATATATGTGGATTACGCACAACAATATCTAAATTGTCAGTAAAAACTGAGAAAAATTAAATATTGATTTAAATGTTTTAGAATGTTAACGGTTCATAAAACTAAAAATAGAAAAAAGAGTGACACAATGTTTTTCTTCAAAATCTAACATTTGGCCTAAACTGTACATACAAAATAAAAACAGGAAAGAAAAGCACTAGATTTTTAAATCTGCTTCTGCATCCAATCATTTGTAATATTTGGTTAGTGGCTACAAAGAAAATTCAGCCTCAAATACATATCAACTTGGAAGATAAGGGAGCAATTCATTACCCTTTTCTGATTTTTCTTCATTTTTATACATACAACAACAAAGCTTGACAATAGGTATTTCCTTAATAACAGCTTCAGTGTAGAATTTCAAGCCTTCCCAGTAAATATTTTGTAGTTTATACGCTTCAAGATGATATATTATATCGCGAATAGTTTTAAACACTGCAACCAAATATTAAGATGTGTCACAAAAACAAGTTCAATAATATTCCTTGGATGACATCGCCAAAAGCATCGTGGCTTTTTAATCAAGTCAGGTCGGTTTTCCATTCACAAACACTTCTCTAAAAACGAAATTTTGTTTTGACGATTTAACAACATATATTAAATAATAATAGTGTGTAATGATGGGGAAAGTGTGAACTAATTTGGAAAGCAATAAACCAGTGCAAATATCACAAAATACCATCTGCGCCATTAGCTTCTCCTCAGCTGTTCTCTTGGATGGCCCTTTCTGATGGGGGTCTTGCTCTGTCTGACACCTTTCCAGACATGCAGAACCCAATTAACTGAGTGCAACTTAGGGGAAGATTCAGGGCACCGACTAAGAAATACACCTAGCAAGGAGGGACATCTAAGTTTTATAAAAGTGAAACACGCACCGGGAACTTTTGAACTACTGTCAGTGGAACCCTGACTCACACACCGGAGCGCACTCTAACAGGCAACCCGTCGACAAGTTAGCCGCACCAACTGCAGAGCGGTAAGAGAACTGCACAGCTGTGCAATCAAAATTCCGGGGGATGGGAGTTCTTCCACTTCAAGGTAAGGGTGTCTTTTATGGCAGAGGCAAGCCTGGGGGAAGGAGAAGCTGGAGATGGGTTACTGATTTATAAATGAAAGGCGTCAGCTTGTGTTACAGAGGTAAGGTAGAAAGGGCCATTAAGACAGTCAACCGGATGGTCTGGAATTCAGGTCTCTGACACTGGAGGGAGGGAAGGGAGTCAAACCCGGATCTCAAACATCCGCCCAGCTTCATGGGGCAGGTCACCTGTCCGCGGGCTCTAGGCCACAGTGCATGTGTGTGTGAACGTGTGTGTGTGTGTGTGTGTGTCGGGGGAGGGGAGTGGGGATCGAGGCTATGCCTCACCTGACGGTCCTGACTACGAAGTACACCAGCACAGCGCCGCTCACCACCACCAACACGGTCAGGGCCCGCTGGGTCATGGGCTTCTCGCCAGGGTTGGGGCTCACAGCAGCCAAGCTGCCACCGGCCGAGCCTTCCGCGGCCTTCCCTCCGAGGCCATCCGCCTCAGGCCCCACTCCGGGGCTGCTGCCATTGCGGCCCTCCGTGCCTCGAGGGCCGGCGGCTTCACCCTGAGCTTGGCCCCGGGGCTGGGCAGCGGTGGGGCCGGGAGGCAGCGGGGACTGTGTGCGCGGCCCGGACTCGGGAGGCCCGGATCCTGGCGCCGCCCTGGCCGCCGTGGACAGCGCCGCCCCGGACCCGTTCAGAACGGACAGCAACAGCAGGAAGAAGGCCGGAGCCAGAAGGTGGCCAGGCCGGGAGCAACCGTGCGGGGCCCGCATCGTCCCCACGCCGCCCTCTCAGCACGCCGCAGCCGCCGGGCCAGCCTCCCGGTCCGCAGCGCCGACCATGGGCGCACCGGAACCGGCCGAGAGCCCGCACAGCGGGTGGCGGGTGAAAGAGACGGCGGCGGCGGCTTTGGCGGCGACGAGAACTCGCCGGGACAACCGGAAGTTCGTACATCTCCGCAGCCACTGCTGCTACGGACGCCTCTGGTTGCTAATATGGAGGGGTGGGCCGCACTCAGTGACGTCACTGCTCGAGCCGATTGCGCACGCACAGCAGTGGGACCTTCTGTCCGGCCAATTTTGCTTACTTTGCTTTCATTTTTTCAGTGAACTGGCTGGCCCAGGTTGGTTAACCGGAGCAAGGTGAATGAAAATGGATTGTGTGACGTGTGCATCACACGAGTGAAAGGAAATTAAATTAAGTTCCCTGATGCCAAACTTCAAAACTGTGTCCCATCAGTATGCTTTTGGTCCCAGTTCCCTCATCAGCATTACAAACTTCAAGGAGAGCTTTTTCAAGCTTTAAGGATGCCGACTTTTCTTGGAAGCTTTTACTTTAGAAAATGTACAGTTGTTAATTCAGCTTTTTTTTTTCACTTTAAAAGGTAAACATTTGTAAATCCCTCTTGTTAGATTTTGACCTGCAGTCATCCTTCTGAAAGGCAATCAGCAAGAGAACAGTCTCCATATTTCTCAGTTTCTGCGGTAGGATAAGACTCTAGCCCGGGCAAGTTTCTTGCCTCAAGTTGCAAAACGACTCCTCGACTTGTAGAACACAGAAAGCTGCCTTTCCCTTTGAGTATTAACTTATCAAATATGTGGACCCGTGACTTGCCCACTCAATTTTATCTTACAGAACTTGAGGTCAGACTTTTGTCTGCTTACATTTAAATAATGCTGTCTTTGTCTTCAGTTTCCCATTAAGTAACAGTAAGATAAATACCTACATTTGGGGGGGGGCAGTGAGGCAAGTATGAGTATAGTTAGATATTGTTAAATACTACACAGTAATGGTAAATGTGATTAGAGTTTTTGGTTCTTTGTTGAGATTTATTTTAGTCTTTATGACAAACAGATTTTTAAGTCTTTCTTAAAAGAATAAAGTTTTCAAGAAACAGTGAAAGACCCACGGAGTGGGGAGACTCTCACTCAAGTCTCTGGATAACACGAACCCCCCAACCCCCAAGAACTCACAAGAGACCATCCTTGCTGCAATCACATGAGGTCTACTGACAGGAACCATGATGGAGGTAGGTGTTGTATCTTATCTGTTGCTTTCATTGCTTAAGTAATAAAGAAAACTGCTTGGCCCTCTGATAGGGTAGAATTTAGATAGGCGGAGTAAACAGAACAGAATGCTGGGAGAAAGAAACTGAGTCAGGGAGTCACCATGATTCTTCTACTCCAGGCAGATGCAGGTTAAGATCATTCTTGGTAAGCCAGCTCGTGGGCTACACAGATTAATAGAAATGGGTTGGATCAATATGTAAGAGCTAGCCAATAAGAAACTGAAACTAATGGGCCAGGCAGTGTTTAAAAGAATACAGTTTCCATGTAATTATTTCGGGGCATAAGCAAGAGCTAGCCATGTGGGCGGCCGGGTGCCAGGGACGCAGCCCTGCTGCTCCTACTACAACAGAACCAGAGCGCAGGGGTAGAGGAGTTCGACCCCGAGTAGCTGGGAGAAGGAGTATTTAAGGAAAGAAACCATAACCCAAAGGGGGTAGGGAGGGCATCATTGGAAAATTCTGAAAATACCAATGATAATCACAAGGGGGTAACTCCCTGTTTCTCAAGATTGTTCTCAAGATTATAATCTACCTTTATGGTCAGCTAGTTCCTGGAACAGAGTCACTGAACTGGCTAACGTAGATTTTTGGCTCTACTCTTCCTGGTCCTTCAACAGATGTTTAAGGTTCTGGAGCTGCAGTGTAGTCCTTGAACTGGCCCTCAGCAAGATCACTCTGAAGATACTGCAGCAGTTACAGAGGGCCACTGAAGACATGCTCCAGAAAAGGCAGTAGTAAGAAGCAAGACTAGCATTGATGAATTCTACTTAATTCTGCAGCCGTATTCACCGGAGACCTCAGGCAATTCCTTTGTGGTGGCCAAAAAGAAGAAGAAAAACAAAATGAAATGAAAAAAACACTCCATTTTATCCTAAGCACCCATCTTCACACCCAGTAGCCATTTGTCTTACCCGGAAGGTAAGTTCCCAGTAACCCTCACTTAGTGACTTCACCCGGAAATGTTCAGCATTACTGTATTACTAACTGCTTTTTGGACTTCTTTAACTAAATAGACAGATACCCAAAGATTGTTTTGAGTGGCCTTAACCGTGTAAACTTGGCAGAACAGATCAGTTTTTGCTTGCTTGCATAAATATTGAAGGTATCCTTGTGAATTCACTAAAAAAGTAAAAATAAACCTTTTAATTATAATTGGACGGAGTCTGTGGTCTTTTCCCAGGAGTCAAGAACTTCGCAACATCTTCTTGGCCCACAAGAGGTCTGTGATTGGTACAATCCCTACGAGGTGTTGTGCTGTGATTTGTACTGATTCACTGTCATTTACCTGCAGGACTGCTGTGATTAGTCATCTTTTAAGTAGGCTGTTGAGTTTACTTTTGAGCCACTGGGAGACAGTCTTCTGTGTTGTTCCCTAGTGTTGCAACATTGGGCACAGTGGTTTCCTCTGGATTGTCTTTTCCTGCCAACATTTTTATCTTCATCACGACTGGAGTTAAATAAGTTGTAAGAGGAACAAAGTAAGAGATGTCACAACAACAAACTTTCAATAGTGTGCAAAGAAAGAAACAATAAATCCTGGGTAGGGCCCATTCATGACAGGCTGAACAGAGGCCACCCAGGCACCACCCAGAAATGGACCACCTGAGAGGAAAGTACCTAACATTCGAAAGGAAATACCTAACATTTCAACCCTTGTAGATAGGAACACCTGATGCCCCTTAGCCCAGCACACACCCATCTCCTTTCACAAGGACACCCTCAGGCAAATGTCAGCCAACCAGTGGTCCTGAACCTTAGAAATCTCTCACCCAACCTCTACTAAGATAAAAACCCCACCCCACCTGAGCTTGAGACTCTCTCATCATGCCAATGCACTGAACACACGGAGAATCCAAGTTCCAACTTGGATAAAGGCTCTTTGCTTTTACATACACGGCTCAGTCTCATTGTTTGTGTAATGTCTCCGTGATCTGGACAGAACATTTTGGTCATCAGAAGTCTTCCAGAATGCTGTCTAACTTTAATGGGAAGGTATTTCAATGAGTGTAGGCCTGAAAAACAGAAACTGTCAGGGCTGAGGGTTCTGACATCCTCAACTAGTGAGTTGTGGCATTTGTCATTGTCACTCTGAATGTCCCAACCATGGAGTCCAGTATAGGTCCCTCCAATTCTAGAAAGCTCTGCGTATTAGTGTTTGCAACTGGTTTGCACTGGCTCATTGCTGAGAATTTCAAAAGTCAGGGCTTCTAAGATCTCATAGAATGAAGCCTCCAGTCTAAGCACCTGGACACAAGTGCAATAAGCTCCCAGGTAGCAGGATTTGGAGCAGCTCTGCCTTCTGTCCTCAAAAACTGCTACCAGTAGAAAATATTCTCCTAGCCCACCAATTTTTCAGTTCAAATAAAGATAAAGGACCTCAATAAACTGGTTTCCAATGATTGAGAACTACAGTTTTAACAAAGATTAGCAAGACCATATCTGATTTCGACCAGTTTTAAGTATCTGAATCAATTACCATCAAGTACAGATATGCTGCAGGATATATGATTACACTGTAAACCTGAGACTGCATTATGTACTGGGAAAAGCTGTCTCCCAGTGTGTGAATCAGCTCTAGCACACACCTTTAATCCAAGAGCTTTCTGTTTGAATGTTGTAAACAGGATTAAATAAAATCAGCCATAGGTTAAGAGGCAGAGCAAGTAACCAGCTGACAAGATCAAACCATAGAGTGTAAGAAGTCAAGAGGAAGGATAGAGAGACACACAGAAAGTAGAAGGGAGAGAGATCCAGCAAGAGGAGTTTTTGTTTGAGACAAAAATAGAAGAAAGGTCTTTGTGGAAGGACAGCAGAAAAGAAAGCAGCTGAGGGCTTTCTCTGCCTCTCTAAGCTAGCAGGTTTTCATCCCAGCATCTGGCTCCTGAGTGTTCATTGATAAAATACACCAATAGAGACTTAGTTTAAAAACAGCATTTGGTGTTCCAACACGTGGCACAAACACACGGACAGAGAAAACATGCCAGTAGAGGACAAACTTATGAATCATCAGATTTGGTAAGATCCCTAGGAAGTCCTTAAAGAGAGAGTTAAGTAGTATTAAAAGGTAAATCTTTTATGCCAAATATGCAAAGTGGACTGATAGGACAGTGAAGGAAGAGAACAAACTCCATTTTGAAAAAGAACTTCATTTTAGTCAGGACCTAACTAGGGAGGTAAATGCAGCCCAGTGAAGTCATAAACATTCCCAAAAAAACTGTGTCTGCCCTGGTCAAAGTGACCCACCAGAGTATCCAAAAAAAAAAAAACAAAAAAACAAAAAACTCTTTTTACATTTGCTTACTTCCAACGTCCTTGTAGATACCTGATTAATCACCGTTTTGACTGTTTTGAAATTCCCCTATACCCTAATTCAAAAGTTGTATACTTTTACCCAATCCCAAACGCCAAGACTTGTGACACCCTGCTTGCAGTTTTTCCCTTTAAAATCCCCTAACTTGAAGCTTCAGGGCCATTTTCTCCTACCCACTGTGGTCGTGTGATGGATTGTGGTCCGAGTTAGCTAACTTGTAATCAATATAAACCGCAATGGGTTTACATTGGATAAAAGCTCTGTGGTAGTCTTGTTTAGGGGAACCGTGGCATGGGCACAGCAATAGAAGCCTTAGAAAGACTTATAAATGAAAATAAAAGTAGTAAGATACAGAGAGGGGAATTTAGATAAGAACCTACAGCACTACCCACATGATGAAACTGAAGACGATCTGCCCAATGTTGTTAGGAAACAAACATTAGTTTATCCAGTTGCTATGCAAGAATACCAGGAGATGATAGGTACCCTCAAGTTACCAAGAAGTTAAACTAAATCCTATAAAAAATTTAGATTTGATGAGATTTAAGGAATATGGGATGCATTTACCCAATGTAAAGCAGATATTAAATCCATGGTCAACTCAGAACAGAATTATCCCCCAAGACTGGAAAGATTTGGCAACAGCAATGTTGGAAGCTGATCCTCAGTTACAATGGTGAACATAATGAAAAGAGGAAACTAAGGCCATGAAACAACAAAATATGGCTAGAGAGATTAATATTTCTAAAGATCAGTTTCTACATAAATGCCAGTATTCTGAATAGCAAATGCAACTTGAATTTGATGACATACCTCCACACCATATAGTTTAACAGATTTAAGTGCTTGGGGCAACATTGAAAAATCAGGAAAGGTGCTAAAATTATACACTGCCCCAAAGAAACCTTCGCTGATTTTTGTTTTGCAAAGATTAACTTCAAATGTAGAATAGTATCTACATAGAATAATATCAGATGTAGAAAATAGACAAATATTAATCAAAAGAGTGATCAGCTCTTTACAGTCAAGATCAGCACCAATAGTTAAATGGATTGAAAGTACATCTGATACTGGATCTCATGCTTATGATGCTACTCTGATAGGAGAAATAAATTCTAAAAGTTTTAAGAAAAATCAAAATGTCAGGTATTTCAATTTTGTGGTAAGCAATGACATTTGAAAAGGGATTGTAGACAAGGCATTCCTAGAAACACTGGGTTTTCTAAAAATAGTCAAAACAGAAGGCCCCAGCTTTCTGCAGCAGGTGTGGTAAAGGCCAGTGTTGGACTTATTAATGCAGATGAACAAAGAACAGGCAAGGTAATCCTTTGTCATTGGGAAATGCCCTATGGGTTTCCTGTGGACCCTGATATCAGATTAGATTAAATTGTTTTCTGCCATCATTGGAGAAACTCATCCACACAGAAATTAAAAGACTGAATGCCTGTTAAAAATGAAACTGCTCTGGATGTAATAAAGGACGGAACAGTTTCAACAGATAAAATAAAAACAGGAGAGACCCGAAAACAAGTATCTTGGCAAACTTTTGCAGAATAATCTTTTTGTACACTGTAAAGAATTGTCATTGAGATTGGTTTAATAAAAAAAAAAAAAAAACCTAAACGGTCAATAGTTAGACAGGATTTTTGGAGGAGAAAGAATGTTGGAGAATAAGGCAGAGTCTCCAGTGGATGAGACTCCCTCCCATGCAAACATGCAATAAAAGAGATTAAAGTCACAAGTCATGTAGCAGCATTCAAATTAATAGAAATAGGTTAATTTAAGTTATAAGAGCTACTTAGAAACAAGCCTAAGCTAGAGGCTGAACTTTCATAATAAATATGAAGTCTTCTGTGGTTATTTGGGAGGTGGCAGGCAGGACAGAGAAAATTCCACTTTCAGCACACTGCTATAAATTATCTATTGCCAAAGCTAAAACTGCAAACAAACCACATTAAAATTGAAGGCTTAGTATACACATAAGCAAATGTAACAATAATTTCACCAAAATTTTGTCTTTAAGATTGGTCTTCTTAAGAGGTAAATATTCAACTTCTAGGGACTAGAACTTTATCTCAGATAAAACAAAGTCCAAAATGGATTGTGTGTTTACGGACAGAAGGACAAAAAGGAAAATTAAAGTCATAGATACAAATGTTTGATTAAATAAAGAGAATTTTGGGTTGTTGGGGATTGCAAATTGACCATGAGAAGAGAAAAAGAGGAGATTCTATCAATTATCTAGGATATTTGATAGGTTTACAGAAAACTCAACCACAGAAAAAACAAATCAGGAGAGAGCAATTACAAACGCATAAGAATTTTAAAATTTTGCTGAATGGTATTAAATGAATATGACCCACAATTGAATTAACTACCAAGAGTTAAGTAATTTATTTCAAACATTACAAGGTGATAACAATTTAAATTGTTCAAGAAAAATTTTAATCTAAGGCTGAAAGAAAATTGACTCTGGTAGAAAAGAAATTAATTACAGGATGCACTTGTGTATTGTTTGGATCCAAAACTTTATATTATTTTAGTTTTTTTTTTTTTTTGTCTTCAACTGGTCTCCCACAGGAAGTCCTATGCAGAGAGAAGATAATAGTTCAGAATGGATATTTATTGCATGCAAACAGAATAAAAAAATCAAAGACATATGTAGAAAAGTTTTCTAAACTGATTCTGAAAGGAAAAATTAGACTTCATCAATTTGAAGGAGTATACCCAGCAGAAATTGTGGTACTTTTATTAATGTTGAAATTGCCTCATTGTGGGCAGAAAATGAACATTGGCAAAGAGCTTGCAGTAATTTTGAGGGAGAGATTAGTAGAAAATATCCTGAAAGCAAGAGACTTCAGTTTATAAAAAAGAACTAACTGGATTTTCCCTTACATAGTAAACAAGACAGCAATTTCTTGAACCCCTACATTCTATAATGATGGAAATTAATCATCTAAAGGAAGGTTTTAACCAGGAAAAATAAGTTAAGTTGCTTAAGGGCCTTATGATTCAGATAAAAAATCAGAGCTATATGCCATTCTTATGGTATTTGTAGATTTTCCTAAATCTCTTAATAGTTACTGACTTTTAAAATGCAGAAAGAGTTGTTTTACATATTAAAAAAGCTAAAATTATTATGGATGATTTATAATTAACTTCACTATTTTTCAATTACAAGTAATCAGAAATAGAAACCATCTATTATAATAACACATATCATATTTCCTAGGGTCTACCAGGCCCTCTAGCACAAGATAATGATGAGATCAATCAGCTATTAATAGGAAATGTGTTCGAAGACTCAGAATTTTATATGAACGTTTAAGCAGCAGAGGTTTGAAGAAAGAAATTTCTATCACTTGATAACAAGCCAAGGAAATTAGAAGAAATGTCCTATTTTTTCTTTGAATAATCAAATTCCAATACCTTCAGGAAGTAATCAGAAAGGTACCCAAAGAAATGAAAGTTGACAAATAGTGTCTTTCACTTTACAGAGTTTTGAAAAATAAAGTATGTGGACCATACCATAGAAACATATTCTGAATTTCATTGAGCAAATGCTTTAAGTTCTGAAAAGTTCTGTCAATAATTAAACACTTATTAGAAGTTATGGTTATTATGGGGATGATGTGGGAGTGTCATATATCAATGTGTTGATTTCATTGGTTAAGTAATAAACAAACTGCTTGGGCTCATAGCTTAAAACATAGGTGGGTGGAGTAAACAGAAAAGAATGCTGGGAGGAAGAGGAAGTGAGCTCAGACTCGACAGCTCTCCTCTTGGGGGCAGACGCCTCAGAGAGAGAGATGCCATCCTCTCCTCTCCTGGGCAGAGACACGCGATGAAGCTCTGACCCAGGATGGACGTAGGCTAGAATCTTCCCGGTAAGACCAGTCTCACAGATTATTAGAGATGGGTTGATCGGGATATCAGAATTAGCCAGTAAGGGCTAGAGCTCAAGGGCCAAGCAGTGTTTAAATGAATACAGTTTCCGTGTAATTATTCTGGGGTATAAGCTAGCCAGGCGGCCTGGGTGCTCGGGACGCATCCCGGCCGCTCCTATTACTACATGGGGATACCTGTATAAATTAATACTGATAATGCTCCAGCATATATCTATAGTAAAATGAAACAATTTTTTTGCATATTACAACATGGAGTATAGTACAGGTATGCCCCTCAGTCCTACATGACAGGTGGTTATACAAAGGTCTAATCAAACTGTAAAAGACATGCTTAATAAACAGAAAGGGGTAATAAAGACCTCCAGAAATATATTCCACAGTCCTTAACTAAATCTAAATTTTTAAAATGCTAATGAGAAAGGAACAACAACTGCACAGAGACATTGGATAGTAGACATAAGCTGCTGAATTAACTCATCCAGTATATTTTATAGAAACCATGATATGTGCTCCATTGAGGAAGTGGCTTTGCTTCTGTGTCCACAGAAGAAAAGTTGTGGATACCCTCAAGATTCATAAAGATTAGATTCAAACAGAAGAGACCTCCTGAATACCGAAGGTGATAGTTCATCAGACAGCTTGGTCATTCAATCCAGACTAATTTATAAAGACTGACAAATACCTTTCATTGTATCAGGTATGAAAAAATAAAAATAATAATATTTTCAAGTGATAATTTTCCAAAGATGAACTTGTCTTAACTGGCATGAAAAGAAATATGGGATTTCTTAAATCACATGTCTTAATTCCATGTTAGAATGTTAGACTGTAGATTGCCACATTGCCATGCAATCATAGACATTAACTTTTGAGTTTTCTTGTCAAATAAAAAGGATATTCGTGTTGGTTGGTATTAAAAACACAGTTAAGAGATTTTAAATGTTTTAAGTATATTTAAGAAGTTACTACTATAGTTCAAACTTGTTTTCTGATTCTCCAAGAGTTGGAGTTATTTGGAGCTAAGATGAAATATTTGAGCATGGTGGTGGTAGTCTACACCTTTAATCCCAGCAGAGACAGTTGGATCTCTGTAAATTAGTTGTTTCTAAATAGTAGAGTTACAGTGAGCAGGTATTGGTGGCACATGCATTTTATCCAAACACCTAGTGATAAAACTCATATACATTCATAATTGGTTTGTTTGCATGCTAGAGAAAGCACTTACCATATTTACAGATTATTATCACCTCCCTACAGGGTTACTAGAAATTTACCAGCTAATTTCCAATAGGGACAGAAACAAAGAGCAGCTTTTGTGACTGCCAGTAAGCGCTTCTCTATGGATGCAACCCAGACCAATAATGAACCAGATGATACTCTAATTATGTATATCATATTTATTGATGAATTATCAGCTGGGGACTCTTCATAAAGCAAAAAGACATCCATCAACATTTGCCTTTTGGATTCTATTGCAAACACTTTCCATATACGGATAATAAATATTCTCTCTTAAAAAAAATTCATGATACTTTACAAGGCATGGAGAACCTTATACTCAGTCATTGCCATAGGAGTGACCATTACTGTAATTGGGTTGTTCAAAGGGAGATTCCCTCACAGCTTAGCCACGGAAGGAAAGGTATTTCAGTGGAACTAGTACCTGCAAGAAGTCTTTTGTGACCAGGATATGGTAGCAAAGGGGTCTATACCTTCCCACACAGAGGAAATAGCTCAGATGTTTGTAACTCCCCATCCCTAAACCACACACCCATCTCCCAAAAGAAGCATCATTACACAGTGAAGACCAATTGAATGGTCACAGCATTTTGGATAATGCACGGTTTACTCTTACTGAGAAAGACACTACCAAATCAGAATAAAACACTGAAGTAATAGGAGCACAATTGGCTATAGGATAAACATAAGAACGACAAAAGGAAATTTATGTCTTCTGCATAATTCATGGTGTGCATGAATCAAAATGGATAATCACTAATGGGCAGATAAATGGCAAAGATATGTGATCCTTGGATGCATGAATGGAAATGACAAAACCTAGCAAAATTTAGCAAAGCCTTCAAATTTTATGTAGCTTATGTAGTCAAAACAGACAAAATGCTTGAAAATAATAAAATAGTGGGCAAATTGGCATCATGCTTAATTAAGACTAGATTTTAAAATTTGCCAGGAAACAAATTCAGAATAAATCATCAAGAATGATAAATTACATTTAAAATGATAGATTACATTTAAAAATAAATACACTTTACCCTTGGATGGATATATATATA
>NC_022030.1:33444286-33450040 GCF_000317375.1 Microtus ochrogaster
CCTCCACCCGGCTAGCTTATGCCCCGAAATAATTACACGGATACTGTATTCTTTTAAACACTGCTTGGCCCATTAGCTTTAGCCCTTAATGGCTAATTCTGATATCCCAATCAACCCATTTCTAATAAACTGTATTGCACCGGTCTTACCAGGAAAGATTCAGCATGTCTGACCTGGCAGCTTGCTTCATGGCGTCTGGCCCAGAGAGGGGAAGCATAGCATCTCTGTTGAGTATGAGCTCACTTCCTCTTCCTCCCAGCATTCTATTCTCTTTACTCCTCCCACCTATGCTTTAACCTATGAGGCCAAGCAGTTTCTTTATTACTTAACCAATGACCTTCCTCCATCAATGTCCCAAGAAAAAGAGAAAATTGCCCTAACAATAACCTTTGAGGTCTCCCAGATGATGAGTCCTTGCAATAACAAATCTACTTGGATTGTAGTAACCACCAAGCTGACAAACATGAACCCAAGATCAGCTTCAGACTAAGAGCTGAGTTCAAATGAGACTGACACAAACATTCTATAGAACTTTGAAGTTATAAATAAACCTGAAACTGCCAAATGCAACCACATTGCACATTTTGCTAAGCTTGTCAGAAATAGTTTCATTATTTAAATTGTTTCACTGTGTTAGAGTTAAAATCTTTTCTTTTCATTTGGACAAAAGTGAGAAATGTTGCAAGATTTCTGATTGCACTGTAAACCCCAAAGTTGCATTATTTGCTGGAAAAAAAATTGTTTTTAGTGCAATGGCTTAGCTCTACTAAATATCTTTAATCCAAGAACTTTCTTGTTGTAGGAGCCCTCTTGTTTGTTCCCAGCTGCTCAGCCCTGAAACCATATTATTTAAATCACTGATTGACCAATCACTTATCTGTATTGCTAGCTAGCTCTTACATCTAGTATTAACCCATTCCTAGTGTTTTATTGTTGTAATAGGAGCGGTGGGCTGTGTCCCGCCACCCAGCTAGCTTTACCCAAAATAATTACACGGACACTATATTCTTTTAAATACTGCTTGGCCCATTTCTATCTAGCCTCTTCTAGGCTAATTCTCACATATTAATTTAGCCCATTTCTAATCATCTGTGTAGCGCCCCTAGGTGCGCTTACCGGGAAGATTCTAGCCTATGTCCATCCTGGGTCGGAGCTTCATCGCTTGTGCCAGAGAGCAGAGCTCTCCCGTCTGCCCTGGAGATGGGAGCATGGCGTCTCTGCCTGAGGCGTTTTACCTCACTTCCTCTTCCTCCCAGCATTCTGCTCTGTTTACTTCACCCACCTATGTTCTAAGTTATGAGCCCAAGCAGTTTGTCTATTACTCAACCAATGAAATCAGCAAATTGATATATGACACTCCCACATCATTTTATATTTTACCATGAGGTTTGTGGCCTACTGGCAAGGTTTCATCATGTCTGTCTCTGCTGGTGGCTCCAAGGCTTCTCCCTGACTCTGTTTCCTTTCTCCCAGCATTCAGTTTAGTTTTCCCCACCTTGCTCTACTCTATCATATCACAGGCCTAAGACAGTTTCTTAATTAACCAATGGTATTCACAGTATACAGAGGGGAATCCCACATCACTTTCTGCTTGAATAATATAAACAGTATGAAATAAAATTAACCATAGGTACAAAGGAAGAGCAAGCAACCAGTTGATGGGAAAAAAATCATAGAATATAAGAGGAAGTCAGGAAGAAGGAGACAGAAACTCACAAGAAATAGAATGTGGAGAGAGTTTTTTGTTAGAAATGGAAGAGTAGAAAGCTCTTTTTCTGAGATGATGGGGGAGGAGGAAGCAGCTGGGAGCTTTCTCTGCCTTTCTGAGCTAGCAGATTTTCATTACCATATTTGGCTCCTGAGTGTTTATTGATAAAATAGAATGAGTGAGACTTAGTTAAAAAACAACACAGATTCTTTTCTAATGGGAGTTGAAAGATGCATTAATCTATGGGCAGAGTAACAAGACATTACAAGTTTGGTTTAATTCTATGTCCTTATAGCAGCATAATAGTAGGTGATGCTCTAAGGTCCATGAGTTATTTCATCACAGGTTATTGATCCAATAATTCTGACATGTATTGGTTTCATGTTGTGGAGTGGGATTTAAATCTCATAAGAGAGTGGTTGGTTACCACCATGATATTTTGCCAATGTCTTAGGATTTTTATTACAGTGAAGAGATATGATGACCACTGATGTGGGTTCCCCTCTCCATTCTGTGAATATGTTTTATTACCATTGGTCAATAATAAAGAATTTGCTTTGGCTGATATCAGGACAGAATATACCTAAGTGGGAAAACTAAACTAAATGCAGGAAGAAAGAAGGTGAGGTGAGGCAGATGTCATGTAGAAACAAGATGTGAGGTAACAAACCACAAGGCTCATGGTAAAATATAAAATAAGAGAAATGGGTTAATTTAAGATGTAAGAGCTAGCTTGGAATATGCCTGAGCCATTGGCCAAAAAATATTGTAATTATTATAATTTTTGTGTGATTATTCAGGCCTGGATGTCCCAGAAATGAGAGCACAGTCTCTGTTTCAGACCACAACAACTCTTATAAAGAAAATATTTAGCTGGGGTGGCTCAATGCAGTTTTAGAAGTTCAGTCCATTATCATCATCATGAGGAGCATGGAGGCATGCAGACAGATGTGGTGCTGGCTACATTTTGACCAGAAGGTAGCAAGAAGTTGACTGACACACTAAGGTATCCTGAACATAGGAAACCTCAAAGACCACCCCAGCAATGACACATTCCTCCAACAAAGCCACACCTGCTAATAGTGACACCCCTATGAGATTTTGGAGGCCAATTACATTTAAACTACCACAGCTAGTATTACATCAGAGGTCTTTTTTTTTCCCCTCAGGACAGCTGGCCTGTAATATGAACTCACAGTGGTTATATCAGTATGCACAATACCTGTGCAAACTTTTAAAAAATAAATTAATTTAATTAATTTAAATATTTTTAATTAATTTAATCATTTAATTAAATGTTCTATCCCCGGATACAAATCAGAGGTAGAGAGAAAGTACTACCCATTACCCGCAGCTGAGGAACAATAGGATTGATAGGTTCTAGGAGAAAGAGGGGCAGATTCCTTCAAGATTGTAGCCCCTGGTAAGTTGACAACAATGGAAGTCCTCGTGTCCAAGAATATATGAGAAACGCAAACTGAATGTGATGGGTGTCAGAAAAATAATTAGAAGATGCAAAATTGAAAGGATAAGGAAGAGGAATGGAGTTTGAATGAGTTGGGAAAAGAATGAATACGATCAAAACACACTGCATGACATTTTCTACTAATAATGTTTTCAAAGAAAACATCTGGTCTCAGTTAGTTGATATTTTTCTAAACCTTTTTGAAAATATTCTGCTAAATTATGAATGTCAGTGAACAAAAGACCTCCTGCCTGTCTTCATATAATGTGGGCTCAGTGAGAATGACAGTGTAATCACACTACACTATAATACTGTAATATATACCCCAAATGACAGTATATGATCTACAGAACCCAATTCGCAGTGGCTGCTTTCAGTGGGGACCATACTGTATGTCTTTCAGCTGGGCTTGGGGACTTAACTGATGCAGTTGCTCTACCCTGTAGCTTTGTCAGGAAGACATCTCGATGTGGGCTGTTGTGTGCTGTGTGATACATCTCATTGCCAGTTTCCAGCTGACATTTATGAGCAATGAACTGGCTCATTTGATTTTCCATTCTTTGTCCTCAGATATTTATCCCAATTTGTACCTACCTGCATGTGTTAGTATCCAAATGCACTCTCTCAGACCTCCCAAAAGGTCCAGAATTTAACTAACCAAGGAAAGCAATAGTGACAGAGGATGAAGGGAGGAATCATTATTCTGATATTTTGTTCTTCATTTTTCTTCACTGAATTTTGATTTTTCCAAGATAGCTAGGCATAAAATTAGGGCACCGTTTGCTACCTAAACATTCCCATCTATAAGCATCCATGCCAATATGTCTAGGAAAGATCAAAATATAAATCATTCTGAATTTGAGAGTCAGATTAATGTTTTTAAATTATTAAAATAAAACTGTTTTCCAATGTGTCTCAAAATCTAACTCTGACCACTTGAATTTTAAAAAGGGCGGGAGATATGGAAAGTATAGTATCTAGATCCCTATATCTCAAAATTTCTGAGACACGACTTTTAAGAGTAGTAACACAGACCATAAATAAGTAAAACCAGTGTTTTTATTATATAACAGTTCAAGAATCATTTTCTTTCCTCACCGCCTGCATCTGGGTTCTATCTTTTCTCTTCTCCCAACATCTTTTCTGCTCCATAACTATGACTAGAAAACCTTTTTTTTTTTTCTTTTTCAGACAGGGTTTCTCTGTGTATCAGCCCTGGCTGTTCTGGAACTGACCAGCCTTGAACTCACAGAGACCTGTCTGCTTCTGCCTCCCAAGTGCTAGGATTAAAGGCGTGCACTACCGCTGCCTTGGTACAGGAAATCTTTATAATACTATGGCTACATGTTTTCTGCTTCCTGCCCTTTATGCATTAGCCTAAAACTGCAATGTCTAAATTGCTGTTAGAAAAACTTTTCAAAATCAGATCTAGCTTGAAATAACAGAACACGAACAAATACTTTTTTTCCCCTAAAATCGCCAGTCTTCAGCAAAAATAATAGTAAGCAACCAAACCACCTGTAGACTGTTATGCTCATTAAAGATAACATATTATAGTAGAACATTATAGTGTAGAGACACTATTAAATCTGTAATACAAATGAGAAGCAATTTCCCTGAGAAAAATACTACTACTACTTTGCTTTTGCAATTTAAAAAATATATTTTAAGCACATTCATATTTAAAATACAACTTATAATAAACAAATAAAAATACATATTTTTCAAAATTGGTATAAATAGTTGTTTCTGGATTTTTTATTAATATTCATGTATTAATCATTCACTTATCATTTAACTTACAGTTTTTTCCAAGCATTAGAAATTTAAAAAACATGTAAAGAACATTTTATAATAAATTTATATTTAATTGATCAAGTTGATATGCATAGTGGGAATACTGGGAATACAAAACAATGTTCTAATTTATTAAAAAATCCATGTTTCCAATTAAATAAGCTTTTTCAAAATACACTTAAATTTTTGGCCAGCTGATTATAGTTTGAACTAGTCTACATTTAATAGTGGCTAAAACATTGAGGGCCATGTATGCACTCTATATCATGCTAGCAAATATTAAATAATTATTTTTTTAAACAAAACACCATTATTATTATTACTTTATAACAAAGAAAACTGAGAAATAAAATAATTGTTCTAAGACTTATGTGATTAATAGCATTGAAGAATATTGAACCCTGCTGGTACAAGCAAACAAGATTATCTACTGCTTTGTTATTATATTTGCCTAATTAAATATGCCTATGTCTTGATTCTAGCTTAATGTTTCAATCTGCTGTTCATGGGATAATAGTGCATAAGCAGTAACAATAAAATCACAGAGGCACACAGCAAGTAAACATTTCTCTTTCATGTATGCTTGACTAAAATGTTGCTAACTCAGATTCAACCTCTCTGTAGTCTGTTCTAGGCCAGCTACTTAGTTCGTTTATACCAGGTAACTTCTTATATTCTTCTAGGATCAGTACTAAAGGGATCAGTAAAGGAATCGGGTTCCTTTCAAAGCTAATGTCAAGTAGAAGGCTAGTGGAGAACAGACACAGAGAGAAGCAATCTCTCT
>NC_022030.1:33450767-33463118 GCF_000317375.1 Microtus ochrogaster
TGCAATTTTATCTTGAATTCCTAGGTTTGAACATTCTATTAGCCTAATTCCCTAAGGTTTGTGTTCTTTTCATATTCTTTTTTTTCTGGACGGTTGAAATGTATCATATCTGGTTGGAAGCATACCAATGCAATGCCCCCATTCTCTGGTTTTTATTCTTTCTACCTCCTCTTTGATCTTTATTGCGTTTGGAGGGCGTTACACAGATTTCCTCTTTGGGACAGTTACTTCTTCTTAGTACTTTGACCTGTATTATGTTTCCATGCATTAATGGTCACCAAGAAGCAAACAAAAGCTTCTCTGAGCAATAACGAGAGCAGTCCATTGTTTTGTTTTTGTTTTTGTGGTCTGCTATTCCTTCTCTATAACTGGGAGGTCCACTCCACTAATTGAACAATAGAGAATTTCTACATAAGGTAAACAAACAACCTTCAAAACGATAAAAAAAAATTAGAAGTCCAGGAAAAAAATACATGAAAATAACGTAGAACTTTTGGGTAATGGTCTAACAGAATGTATCAAAAATAGACTGCAAAGTCACGCTAGAAATGTCACAGAAAGAACTGAGAACAGTAAAAAGGAAAGAATTGTCACTGAAATGGGCAGAGCAGAGCAAAGTAGGATTAGGAAGAGTATCTACAAAAGAAGGCAATAACACAAATGGGCTGTGATTCTCATGATGAACAAATGACGGACCATCACAACTGTAGAGCAATTTGCAATATTAGAGGCAAAGACCTTGAGTTAATAGGAATAGGGCAGGTTGAATCTAAGCAGACAGAAATCACTGTTCTCTGCTTTTACAGTGGGTGGAAGCCAATGTGGAGCAAGGCGGCACAATCTGATAGGGTTATCCACATGGTTCACAGACCTTTGCAGAGGGCTGGTCAAGAGAAGCAAAGATACACTGAAACTTATTACCTATTGCCAATAGAGTTCTTAAAAGAAATGGAGCTAAGAGATTGACACTGGCCAATTCAGTGAGAGTTTGAGCTTTTTAGAAAACAGCTCTATAGGAATTACGGTATTTATTTAGAGAATAAAATGATATAAGGAAAATAGAGAGGATGACCATCGTGCAACTGTAGAAGAAAATCATAGTTAAATAAATACATACTGGAACAGTCAAGAGAATAGAGGATAGGAAGTAAACCAGGCAGCTTTTAAAAAGTGATGGATAGAAAACTGTGACTTGAAGGAAGCTTCACAAAAGTCAGAGATTGTTGTGCTAGAGAAATGGAAAAGGATGTAGATCGACACACTCCAGACTCAGGCGTGATATACAAAAATCACGAAAACCTCCAAACACAAATGAAAGAGTATGCTCTCTCCAACTCACAGACAGCAGAGACTGCAGTAGCATTGTGGAGATGTCCCAGGAAATCAAAAGATACCAGTTTTGAATTTCATATCCCATCAGACTATCCTTGAAGCTGGTGATGAACACATTTTACCAGAATTTAGTATGAGAAACTTCCGTTTCAGCCATTTACATGACAACAAATGCTAAAGAATGTTTATTTCAGAGTGAGTGGATAGATGGAAGCTTCACACTAACTGAAGACGAGGGCAGCAGCTGGCAACGGAGACAGTGTGCAGAGAGAAATACCTGCCTAACGTGCTTCTAAATGATTAGTACAACTATAATTGTATAAAATAATATTGCCCTGCTACATTTAATATATATACAAGCAAAACATGGACATAGCATACATGAGAAGGCCTCAGCCAATCTGAAATGCATCTTATGAAGGGTGAAGTTTGAAATAAAATTCATTCACTGAGTAGCAAGATGTTTGCATGTGCAGTTACTCACATCTTTCTAAAGTTCTTACATTCATCACTTGGAAAGTGTAAAGAAATAAAGGACTCTGTAGCAGTTCGTTCTGTTTGTTTGTTTGTTTTCTAGACAGGGTTTCTCTGTGGTTTTGGAGCCTGTTCTGGAACTAGCTCTTGTAGACCAGGCTGGTCTCGAACTCACAGAGATCCACCTGCCTCTGCCTCCCAAGTGCTGGAATTAAGGCGTGCGCCACCACCGCCCGGCTGTAGCAGTTCTCTTTAATCACATATTTAGTTTTAAAATAAGCATATTTCATGACAGTGTAATTATTTTTAAAGGAAAATGGTGATATAATTTTGTTAGTTTACATAAAAAGATGTAGAAAACTACTAAAACTACTCATTTTTTTTTTCAAGACAAGGCTTCTCTGTAGTTTTGGAGCCTGTCCTGGAACTAGTTCTTGAAGACCAGGCTGGCCTTGAACTCACAGAGATCCCCCTGCCTCTGCCTCCCAAGTGCTGGAATTAAGGCGTCCACCACCACCACCCGGCGAAAACTACTAATTTTATAATTAAAACCTTATATAATAAAATACATAATTGTAGGAATCCTAAGTATTTTCACTGATTTTAAGTTTCATATGCTTACTGCAGTTTCTTACTAATATGATATTTCTGAGCACGTAAAATAAGAATCTTTGTAGGATATAAAAGGTGTAAAAAATTATCTGGAGTCTTATTTTGCCACATTATGATTACAATTAATAATTAATTTGTTATTTGTAAGAAGGAAGAGAAATAAAGAATTGACATTGTACACACTCGTAAAAGTGAAGTATCAAAGAAGGTATGTCAATTAGCTTAATTTTGGTAATCACAAAGTTTTCATATATAAAAAGATCACATAACATCAGATTGTACTTGCTAACTTACTAATTTTATGTGTTAATTCTGTGACAGTAAAGCTGGAGAAATAAAAGAATGTGTAACAGTGTAGAGAATCTTCAAATCGAACAGGACATTCTTGCATCAACTTACATAGAACGGCTCTAGCAGAGTATTCTTGCAAAGGACACCAGTGTCACATGAGTGAAAATTTTAATGTTTCTAAATGTTGCTGTTCTGAAGATTTATAAATTCAAAGGTAAATTGCTTTCAGTGAGGAGATTTATACATGAATACTTGCTTCTGAAACAATTTTGAGGAGGCTGAATACAACTTGGATTTAATTTAGAATGTCGGAGAACTTGAATTGAGAAAACTATGATGTTTATTCTGCAAAGCAAATGGAATGAACGTCCTGTCACCCAGCACAGGGGAAGTAGCATTTCCAGGCATATGATATTATTGAAGAGTGATAGCGACAGAAGGGATGTTTCCGTCCAGGAAATATAATCTCTTTCTGAAAGAGAACTTTGCAGATTGCTATTTCAAAGTAACAAAATTGAATGTTTGGAAAGCTATAGCTTCCTGGATCGCTCAAACTATAGCAAAAGAATTGGGTGATCTTAGAGTGCTTTCCTTTCAAACACAGCGTCTGGAACCATTTTCAACAAAGCAAAAACAAACAAATAAATATGAAAAACAGAAATTACCTTAGATTTAGACATTGATTTCAGACACTAGAGAATATGTTGTTGTTGTTGCTGCTGCTGTTAAAGGTAGGATTTAAAATTCAGATTTTTATATCACTTTGGTAAAATCAAATAAACTAAAACAAACATTGTTCATCATAAAGAATATAAAGAAAGATTAAAATTAAACTATCTGTGTTATGTTTAAAATTTGTTCATAATTGAAGTAAATTATATCACTTTCCCACTCTCTTTCTTCCCTTGAGCCTCTCGTAGATATCCTTCCTTTAACTACGCTCACTCACCCACACCCTCAACAGCTTGTTTCTTATTATTAATATATCTATATTATCTACCTATCATCTTTTCCATGTAGATTTATATCTATATCAGCTATATATATATTATATATATATATGTTATGAATTTTCTCTTTTTGTGTATATATTGTTTCAAGGCTGACCACTGTGCCCTGGATAACCAACAATGAGGCTTATCCCCAGAAGCACCCAATTCTCCTCCTGTCAGTGATTAGTTACCTGTACTTCCTTTTCTAGTGATGGGACACCTTGAAACTTTCCCCATTTTACACTAAAATGTCTGTTGATATTCTCATTGTTCCACTATTATTTATGCAGCCAGTTCTAGGAGAACAGATTTCATAGCAGACACCCGAGCATTCTGGCTGTGACAGTCCTTTTGCCTCTCTTCCCCCCTATCTCATTTCCTGTAGAGTCATGAGCTTTGATGCAGCTGTATCCATTGTGGCCAGGATCCCAGGATCTGTTGTTCACTGTATCATGTCCAGTTATGGTTTTCTGTGAGGGTTTCCATTTGCTGTAAAGAAAGGCTTCTTAGATGAGGGATGGTACCTTAATCAGTCTGTGAATATAAAGATAAGATTTAGACTATAGTAAGGAATTATACTGTTCTATAAAACTATCAGTAGCAGTTTATTTTCTAGGACCCACGGAAACCCTATGGTTCTAGCCCTGGAAATCTGACAACGTATCGAGTACTGGTAATCATTTCTCTCCTACTTGAGGGATTTTAAGTTTAATTAGGAAGATGTTGGTGCCACTGAAATATGAATGCCAACTCTTGCACCTTTGTGCCTATCTTGGCGTGCTGGCAAGTGCTGTGGCTCATAGTTGTTGCAGATGGGTAGCACAGTTCAACTGCTTCCTTCCCTTGGCAGTTTGCAAAACATGATAAACAAAACAACAGACAACAGATGCTCATGAGGTGGTGAAGAAGAGAAACTCATTCACCCTTTGTGGGAAAGCACATTGGTGTATCCATTCTGCTGGCCAGTGTTGAGCATCCTCAAAAAAGAAAAAACAGTCACTAAAAGTAAATCTACCATGTGATTCAACTATTCCAGTCCCTTGTGTATGTCCAAAGTACTCTTCATCTTTTACAGATTTTTGCTCAGCAATATTCCTTGCTGCCTGATTCACAATAACCAGTAAAAAAAAAAAACAACCTAAATGTCCTTCAACTGGAAAATTGGTGCATACAAACAGTGAAATACTATTCAGCTGGAAAGGAATATAAAATTATAATTATTTTCAGGTAAATGGCTGGACCTGAAAGTATTATATTGAGCAGGGTAAAGAAGACAGACAGACAAATGCCACAGCCACATTTCTGTCTTACCTGTGATTCCTAGCTTCAAGTCCTCAGATGTGAGCATGTATCATGGAGTAACCAAAGAAACCAGGAATATATAAAGGGACTATTAGTAGTGGTGAGGTTTAAGAGGGGACTTGTCGGATATAGGTGACATAAAATCAGAGGTAGAAAAATGAGATGGCAAGCCTGCTAGGGAGAAGAGAGGAAGGTCCTATCAAAACAAAAGGAGGATTTAGGGACAAATAATACCAAGGTTGCTTGGTAAAGTTTGAAGAAATCATATTATTTTATTTTTGCCTAAAATTACACAATATATTGTAAGTTTATGTATACATATACACATTTAATAAATTATATATTATATATCTTTTCAATTTTATTTTTAAAAAACTATCTTTTCTCATTTTACGTGCCAAATTTATTTCCCATTCCCTCCCCTCTTTCTGCTCCCTTCACCTTTCCCCCTCCCACATCAATTCTACTCCCCATCCATTCCTCACAGAGGGTAAGGCTTCCCATGGGGGGTCAACAAAGTCTAACACATTGCCTTGAGGCAGAATCAAGGCCCATCCCACTATATCTAGGCTGATCAACTTATCCGTTCAAAGAGAATGGGTTCCAAAAAGTCAGAACAAGCCATAGGGATAAATCCTGGTCTCACTGCCAGCGGCCCCACAGTCTACCCCAGCCACACAACTGTCACCCACATAAAGAGAGCCTAGTTTGGTCCTCTGCTAGTTCCTTCCCTGTTAGGCTGGAGTTGAATGGCTTTTACTAGCTTAGCTAAGCTGTTTCAGTAGGTATCCCCATCATAATCTTGATCTTTTTCCTCATATTCTCACTCCTTCCTCTCTTCGACTGGACTTTGGGAGCTCAGCCCAATGCTCTGCTGTGGTTGTCTGCATCTGCTTCCATCAGTTGCTGGATGGAGGTTATATGGTGACATTTAAAACAATCATCAATCTGTTTACAGGGCAACTTCTCAGCTCAGGCAACTTCTCCACTACTGCTTAGGGTCTTAGCTAGGGTCATCCTTGTGGATTCCTGGGAGCTTCTCTAGTGCTAGGTTTCTTGCTAGCCACATAGTGGCTCCCTCAAACAATTTCCTTGTTCTCTATCTCTGTCCTTCCCCCATCTTCACCATCCTGTTCCCTCAAGTTCTCCTCTCCCCTTCTCCCTTTTTCCTCCCACCTTTCCTTCTCTTCTCCAATCACCCCTACACTCCCAATTTTCTCAGGAGATCTTGTCTATTTCCCCTTTCCAGATATATATATATATACATATATATATATATACATATATATATATGTATATATATATATATATATCTTAGAGTTCTCTTTGTTATATATATATATATCTTAGAGTTCTCTTTGTTACTTAGCTTCTATGGGATCATGAACTATTATAGGCTCTATATCAATTACTTTACAGTTAACATTCACCCATGAGTGGGTACATACCATGTTCATCTTTGTAGGTCTGGGTTATCACACTCAGGATGCTTTTTTCTAGTTCCATTGATTTGCATAAAAATTTCATGATGTCATTGATTGTTGTTTGTTTGTTTGTTTATTTATTTATTTATTTATTTATTTGCTGCTGAGTAATACTCCATTGTGTAAATGTACCACTATTCTTCTATTTATCATTTCCTTTGACTGATGAATCTTTCTCCAAATGGTGCTGGCAGTGTTTTTGCCTCTTTGTCCTATCCTTGTAGTTGCTGTCTGTGCCTTAGGGAGGGGAGCTGCTCTTAGTCTACTCTGTGCAGTCACTGTCTGTGTCTCAGGGAGCCACTGAGTTCTCTCTTGGCCTGCTCTCTTGGTTCACTCTGTGTAGTTGCAGCCTCTTGGTCTGTCCTGTGCAGTTACAGCCTGTGGTTCAGAGTTTCTCTGAGGTCATAGGGGCTTGGTGGATTTAGGGGGACAGTGGGCCTTGTAGCTTACAGGGTCTGATCCATATGAGGCTGTTGAAGCAACGTACCTGCAGGAAGCTTTCCTGCTGACTGGCTCATAAAGCTGAGGCAGGTGGGGGGGGGGCATGAGTTTTGCCCAGGTACTGAGGGCCTAGAGATTGGAGTTCCCAGCTGACTGACTGACTGATCACTCCCCTCTTCGTCAGCTGTGTGCAGGTGCAACCTGTGATTCAGAGTTTCTCTGAGGTTACAGGGGATGGGTCTATATTATATATCTTAAAGATAAATATATATATAATAAAGAAAAATATAAATACAGACATAGGTATAGTTATATAGATATCTTAAAGAAGGATAACTCACTTAGGCTGACTATGCTTCCCACTAAAGGCATAGACTAACAAAATCATCAGTACCTAGTGTTAAGAATGATAGTTTCCAATGGTTGGTCAGGATGTCCGTGTGACTTCCAGATGTGAGATTCCCCTCTGAATGCTGTGAATGTGTTTTGTTACCATTGGTTAATGAATAAAGCTGCTTTGGCCTATGACAGGGCAGACTAGAGTAAGGAGGGAATTCCAAGCAGATAGAGGAGGAAAGAAGTCAGAGTCGCAGAGATGTCATGTATCTGTCAAAGGAGACAGATACCCAAAACCTTACCACAAGTCGTGTGGTAAAATACAAAATAATAAAAATGGGTTCATTCAAGATGTAAGAGTTAGCTGGAAATATGTAGGAGCTAATTGCCCAAGTAGTGCTGTAATTAATATAGTTTCTGTGTGATTTTTCCGGGTATGGACAGTCAAGAAATAAATAAGCAGTCTCCGACTACAACTCCCAGAACAATACAGTATTGATATCAGCTTTGATTGCCTCTTGGAGGCTGAAGGTGGGTTCTCCATTACTAATGATAGTGCACTCTTAGACATTGGATTCAGATAAGATTCATTTATTTTTGTTGAGACGGATATTACCTGAAACCTTGTTTACTGTTGCCTAACTTCCATGGTTCAACTGATATCACTGACATGGTTCTAACTGTATTTTTAAAGCATAGTTGTTATAGAAACTATAAATGTTAGGTTATAAACAGGGCAAATTAGAACTCCTCATCCTATAGCAATAAGATGAAAGAGAGATGTAGAGAAGACATTGAATTATAGCCTATGTTTATATGAGTCATAGTCTATTCTCTATGAGTCACAGGGCATAGCCTCTGACTGCCAAGTAGAGGGCAGTCTCATGGCTTACTGAGAAGACCTTCACTCCTGTCATTCTAAGGATCAGAAGATGTCAAGCAGAAAAATAATTGGTAGTGACCTCTTAAATACAAAAGCCATGAAAAAGTAATACTATTATTTTAGCTCATTGAATTTATGTTGTGTAAAATTTTCGTGTAGGATTATGGATTTAATGCTCTTTACTTGAAGCCTTCTGTGAAAGACAAGAGTCTCGTCAGTTGCAAGATGTCTCAAACCATCTTAGGGTGCATGTCAAGGAAACCATTGCAACATTCATCTTTGGGAATTAAAACCTACGTAGGATGTAGCTGACATAGATGCGTCGAAATTGCCGTTAGTAGCAAGTGAATCACCTACAAGAAATGTCAAGTCAGAAAAGAAACAAATCAGAGGAAGATCTAGCCATCTGTCATAAGCAGAAAAAAGTCAATATAGAAAAACATCACCTATTACTTAATGTGAATGAAGAGAGCAGTCAATGCTGAAAACATTTGTTCCATCAAGCCAAACCCATGAGTATTTTTTACTTTATCTCATTCATGTGATGATAAGCCTATTGCAAAATGGACAAATTAATAGTGTGCCAGAAAACATTGGAAAATCTATGTCACATTTTGCTGCTATGTGTAAAGATGCAAACTTGGAGCAAGACCTTACCCTTCTTAAACTCTTCCTGCATAGTATTCTGATGGCCAGTTCATAAAACATCATTCTCGTTAGGCTAATTTATTCAGAATAAGCAATGGTATGTTGTGCTAGAATGAATAGCCTAGAGACAAACTTAAGTTCTGACTGAAACCATGCAGAAAGAGATGGGCCATTACATGGATCCTAGGAGGATAATTGCAACTGGTGGCAAGACTGAGTTTGGTACTAAGTACTGGAGGCATCATACTCAGCAACTGCATTAACCTTCTTTCACTGAGAAAATATCTTGCCCAGCCTTGATATGAAGGCTTTTGATTTTTCTTGTTTTATCCATTTTTTTTGTCATGTTTGATTGTTGTGTCTTGGAGGCCTGCTTTTTTCTGAAAGGAAATATAAAGGGTATTTGGGGATATGGGAGTTAGGGGAGAGCAGGGAGGAAGGGAGGAAAGGGAGACTGGTCAAATGTATTATATAAGAATCTATTTTCAATTAATAAAATGAATTAGTGAATGGCATAAAGACTACAAAAAATATTTTATTTTATGCTAATAAAGTATGTTTGGTGTTCGCCTTGTTAAAAAAAAAAAAGAATAGGCTTCATTCATAAAGCCATTGTGTTAAGTAGGGAAAAAAAACATGAAAAAAAAGGTAATCCTGGAATTTGGAGCATACCCTTCTTCTAAAAATACTATTATATTACAACTCTCATTAATGATAACTGTGCTCATCACCTATGACACAGACGGGCAATTATGGTCACAAGGTGGTCTTTTTAAAGATGGAGACTTGGATTATAACAAGAAAGGCAGGAGTTTTCACTTTCTTTTCTACCTGAATGCCCACATGAACTTATACTCATCTTAGGGAATGTTTAAACTTCAAAATGACTTCTGATGCCCCAGAATCTTTAATAAAACGGTGGAAGGGTGTCTGTTTCCACTCAAATATAGCAGAAGACATGGTTATGCCAATTGTGAATTCAGGCTACAAGTAGCTTACAAGAGTTTTATTTATAAATTTCTTTGTTTAGATTTGTTTAGATAAGGTTCTGTAGATCTTTTTAAAATCAAGAAATTGAAATATTTTCTAGTGACTACCTAAATGAGCATGGGAATTATTTCTTCACTATGAGTCAAAAGATGCAGCTCAGCCTTAGGCTTGGTGTAGTTTCCCGAGGAAAACAAAAGCCAAAAACATTTTCTTTCACTCGGCTATTTCTGAATTCTTGATCTACAGTGGTGTTTCACTAAGATATGCATTAATGTGTACTTTAGAAATACATAAGTCATATAGATTATTTACATGGGATACTATAAATCATTTTCATGAGATTATTTTTTATAAATAGATGATGTCAAAGGTTCTTTAAGTTGATCCCTGATCAAGATGATTCAATAGACTAAAACCAATTAACATACTAAAATATTAATAAAATAAAAATTGGTCATCACAGCAGGTCCAGAAAGTATTTTACGCAGGTACTAAAAACTTTTGACATATTAGTCATTAAAGAAATGTGCCGCAGTGCAATAAAAATCATTTTTGTGATGATACAAATGTCACCATATTCAAGGCTTTCAAGTTGGATGCTTGTCCTTGAAGATCTAGGGCAATACTATGGTGTCCATCCCATCATTTTTATTCAGGGTATTAATGTGATGGATATTTTCATCCGAGCATGAAGGTAGCAGAAAAAAGAAATACTGTTCCAACTGTCTCTGCTTAAGATGATATTCTCTATACATAGATGACTAAGGATATCACAAAAACTGTGGAGGAAACAAGTAAATTTGTGTGATGCTGCAGGAAATAAAATCAACATAGGAAATTCAGTTCTGTGTTTATAGAGTATTGATACAATATTAAAAAAAAATGAAAAAAGAATAGTCCCTACCGAAATATATAAAAGGAACAGTGTTGAGAAAACAACACTGTCATTTCCCCTGAATGAAGCTGGGAAGATTCCATCCATCTTCTAAATATCAATGACCTACCAAAGCAGCATCCTTTTAGTGTCTATAATACTCTTAAGGACATATGAAAGACAATGTATTCATTTTGGCATTTAGAATTTAGATATTTTTCAATTTAATTTAGGTGATTTACTTTATTATGTTTTATATATTTTTCATAGATACTAATATCTAGCACGCTATAAGGCATATATCCAGTAACAAAGCATTTTTATTTTTCTTTCTTCATGTCATTCTGGCCCTGGCAGTTGTCTATATATGTGGATTGAAGATAATGAATGTATTCAGTGTGAGAATTATGAGTAAATGCTCATGAAATGCTTCAAACAGTGCCAGGAGCTTTGTAATGCCTATGTATATACCCTTTAATGGATTATTCTTGTTCATCATCCTGACGCTCAGGGATATTTTTAGGGAGAACTCAACCTGCTATTATAGTTTCCAACAACTCCAATTCAGGGTGTATTATACTGTAAAGTATTCTGTTATAAATGAAGTATGTGGTTTTCCGTGTACTCAGCTGAATACCCTAGGTTTTGAGTTCTTTGGCAGCATGAATACACTGTATAACATTCAAATGTAAATATAGCTTAGCAGTTAAGTCACCATTGCGATTTATTTTAAGCTCTCACAAATACCAATATTGGCCGGTAGCTCAGAATTGAGAAGAAGAAGCATTGGTGGGTTTAAGTTGCTACAATGGCGTTCAAACAAAAAGGGCAACACACAAGCATTGGAAAGCAGGCTTGACTAGACAAGACATTCAAAATGTAGCCATTAGAAAGCAGGTTTGAATGGGCAGGGATTTCAGAATATGGGAAGATTTTACTGTTGATTAACAGATTAAGGGTACTGATTTCATCTCAATACATATGTGTTCTTCAATAACTATCCTTTGTTGTTATAAAATCTTCAACATGGTTTAGTGAAAGTATTGTGTTTGGGGATTCAGTTCAATGCCAGAACATGAGCAAGGCTCCATGTATAAAAAGTCTTGGTTTTGACAACCAGCAATCTACAAATAAACAAAATTTGGCCGAAAGACATGAGTTTATACAGTCATGAAAATTATAAATTATATGAGAAAATGTTTGGTATACACATATATGTGCTATTTTAATGCAATATAAAATACTCCCTTTTCCTAGCAACAATTAATTAAAATATGTGATTAGTTCGCATCACTACACACAACTATAACCCCAGAATTTGGCAGGTAAAGGATGAGGGTGTCAAAACAAGGTGAGCATGAGTTGGAATAAGGTCAAGAAATAATGCTGACATGTAGAATTTCAGTAAACGTAACAAAAAAACTGCTTAGAGATCTTGATTTTGAAAAGTTAAAAAGAAAAAAGAGCAGCATGTAAGACACTGGGAAATTAGCTGCTACTCATATGCTTGAGTTAAAGGTAAAGGAGATGAGAGGCTGTTCTTTAAACAAATGATCCACACTGTCTGGTAGAAACTGGAACCATGGAAGGGGTGAGGGAGGAACTCAGGAAGGCAGGAAGGAAACAGGCAGGAAGGCAGAAAGACAGGAAGGGAAGGAGGAAGGAAGGCAGGAAGGCAGGAAGGCAGGAAGG
>NC_022030.1:33463218-33468335 GCF_000317375.1 Microtus ochrogaster
AGGAAGGAAGGAAGGAAGGAAGGAAGGAAGGAAGGAAGGAAGGAAGGAAGGAAGGAAGGAAGGAAGGAAGATGTTAGCTGGCAAAAAGCCCTACAAATGGAGATTTCAATCAACAGGTCACAAATAGGATGGGAGAGAGTTCTCCAAGAAAAGCACAGTGTTTTACAGGGTGGTCCGCATTTCACAGCTGATTACATGACAGCATTTATCTGTCAGCACTCCCATTTCTGTGAGGAATGTAGTTGTGTAACGAAAACTTCTTTCTGACACATCTCTCATATCGATGATGCATCTTTGCACATCTATGTCTGTACTTACGGTAGTGTTGTGAGGGGCTTTGGGAAATTGCTTGCTTACATAGAGTTTATTTATTCGTATGTCTAAATTGTGCAGTTTTTAAACTAATTTTTATGTATTTTCATAGTTCACAACTTTAGCCTTAATAAAAGGATTAACTCCTCAGAGATTGGCCAGCACAAGGAAACACTCATTCAGTTTGCTGGAGTGGAATGCTTTATTTATGTTTTAGAGTCACGTGGGTGTTTCAGAACATTTTCAATTTCATGTGAAAGTTATTGGTCATTTTGGAGAAGAGCTCAGTACACTAGACTTCACTACCATCTAATACCAAATATGGAAATTATAATTATTAATTCATAGCAAATGTTTGCAAAGCATAATTTTAGGAACCATTTCTCCATCATCAATGTCATATAATTCTGCTAAGTTTCTGATTTGTGTTTTATTTTAAATGAACAATATATATGTGTGTATATATAATAATGCATATATATATAATTTAGTCAGTGAATTCTCACCTTACACACTGCTATTAAAATTTAAGAACATGCCCAGGTATAAACAATATAAGCGTAGTTCACAAAATCAAAAACATGGTTTATAAGAAATTATTTTGTTGACAGAAGATAAATTGTAAATTTAAACTTTATCTAATTTTCAGTCTCAAAGAAAGAGACAACACTAATTGATTCCATTCATTTAGGAATAAAACAGGTATCTACTGAGTTCTGAGTCTTGAGTGTTGGTACATTGGGTATGGCTGACACAATGGAAAAGTCTCACTGAATCAACATCATCATATTGGAAAACTCATTATCCATGGAGTTAGGGACACTCCCATATTAAACAATTATATAAGATGCAGAAAAGTATTTAAGCTAAGAAGCTATTTAGATTTTTTTTTTCGAGACAGGGTTTCTCTGGCTTTGGAGCCTGTCCTGGAACTAGCTCTGTAGACCAGGCTAGTCTCGAACTCACAGAGATCCGCCTGCCTCTGCCTCCTGAGTGCTGGGATTAAAGGCGTGCGCCACCATTACCCGGCTAGCTATTTATATTTTGAGGTTGAAAGAATGTCTGATCCAATTCTAATCTGCCATTTGAGAAAGGCAACCCATCCATACATTGACCTCACTAAAGCACCTGTTTGAAATTAGTCAACTGTCATCATAGAAGCTTCTCATATTTTTTAAATTGATTTTTATTGAGCTCTACATTTTTTCTCTGCTCCCCTCCCTGCCTCTCTCCTGCCCTTCAACCTTTTCCCATGGTCCCCATTCTCCCAACTTAAATAAGAGATCTTGTCTTTTTCTACTTCCCATATAGATTAGATCTATGCCTCTCAATGTACGAAGAGGTGGTTAATGCAGAATCCTATAACTGACTAAAGTGCCAAAAACACACGATGATGGAGTTCTCTGTTTTAAATAAGAGAGCTGTTTAGCCATGGATAAGGCCAAGAACATCATAGAAGTCACAAAAAGAATGTGAGTCAGAGGAAAACAGTATAGAGCTGTCTTCGTGATATAACAGAACACTGAAATCACACTTAACAGTAACTGCAGCTATTTGCACAAGATTACAGAAGATGTGCCCGCTAAACATTTTTTATCATTGAGGAATGTGGCCATGAAGGTCCAGCACTCCCTGAGGACTAGTGGCAGCTAATGGTTGCTTGGAGAAAACATGGTTTTCTTGAGTGATGTAGCCACTGATAAATTGCTTTTGCTCAAGTGAATAAATTCCCACTCCCTCTTAGGAAATAAACTCTAAACAAGGTGAGTCACATAGGAGAAGGGTGCATGAAAGAAAGAATGGCCCTAGTGGGAGCTGAGGACTTTCAACAAGAAAGGGATGAGCACGAGAGAAGAATGGGGTGGAAAATGAATAGAATTCATTACGTAAGTGTATTAAACTGCCAAATAGTCATATGTAATAAATAAAAGAGACCAAAAAAGCTATTTAAAAAATAAAACTATGTAGTATGTCAAATACTTTGGTATAGCTTGACAACTTCTTTCTCTGTCTCCCATTCTCTACCACTTCTTCCTTTTATTTAGGGAACAAAATCTATGCTTAAGCATAGATTTGAAATATGGGAAACAACAAGATAGAGGAGAATAAGAATCTGCATTAAAATTTAGCTCATTTACACATACTAAGAAAGTTTATACTTATCCTACATTATGAATCTCATATTTCCCATCTTACAATGCATAGTAAATCTGTTTTTGACAATTAGTAAACAGGGCTTTTTTTCTAACAAGTTTTGTATCAGAAAACTACTCTAGCATAAAACACTGAACTCATTTTTCAACTATCAACATTGTTCATCACATTGTCAAGGGATTTGCTAAGAATTATATTAAATACTATGAAACCACTATCGAATATAACTTGATTTTTGTTCCAGAATCTTAAACGCTCCCATAGACAATATGTGTGTGCACTAGTCAAAAAGATGGCCTGAAACCTAACTAGAAGTGGTTTAAAGGTAAAAGAAATTCGTTGCTTCATATAAATTTAATGTCTGCCTTTATTAATTGTTTTTCATTGCACACAACCAGGACTTAAAAGCAGTGACTAAATTGCTCTCCAATTTATTTCCTAGTAGTACAAAGAATTAAACAGTTTTAAATAAACATAAAATATCATGATTGATTTTCACACACTGAGATTGCCCACTGTTTTCATGAGCTTTATATCTATTATTTAATCAAACAGTAATTAAAACTGTTTAAGTAAAGTATTTTTCTCAATAGTTACAGTTTGTCTGACCCCCTTGAAGTTGCATAGATATGTTATGTGTATAATTGTGAAGGGTAGTCAATTTCTTTCATCTTTTTATTTTTTATCTTTTTCATCTTTTGACAAGCAAAAATTGGCTGAAAACAAGAACTAGAAATCATTGTCCACATTATGCATATCTCCAACAGTTCAAATTTAGGAGAACAATAGTGAACAAGTATATATTTTTTTTATCCTCAAAGCCGTTACAATTCTCTCTTTGGATAGTCTGTCTGCCTAAGGATCTCCGAGTCGCCTTCCACTGTATTTCATTTCGGTCTCAGCCCAGCGTTCATTCAGCCAAGTGGAAGGAATGATAAACGCAGAGTAAATAACGTAGGGGATAAAGGATGCCACTGTAGGAAAAGGAAAGACTACCTCTGGGGAGCCTGTGATTCAGATACATTTATTATAGAAGAAAAATGGAGTATTCAGGATGTCATAAAGCAAGTTTACTGTGAGAAAATAAAACCGTGATCTGCTGTCTCCTAGGCGTAAAGCTGAAAAACACTTTTACATAATGAGTGATTTAGAGCAGGAACAGAAGGAACACTCATTGCTCTACTCAGCTTCTGCCATAAGTGTACACGGTAGAAGAAAATGTCCACAGTGCAGTCTACACAAGTCTGCAGTAAATAATGGATTTAGAAGATTCTATTCGTAATACACAGAGAAAAATCTGCAACACATTTTCAAAGGGGTGATGGCATGGACTGAAGACATCTATCCGTGCAGTCATCAAGCAAGAGCTGAGCTATATGACACCTCAGACTGGAGTGCAATGACATTGAGAAAAAGAAAGAGAATCTTCAGGAAGATTCCTTAGAACTACATCTGAACTGTAGATAAAATGGGTGAGATTTTGTCCAATGTCTCAGCGAAGCTAGGAAAGAAGCGTCATAGCACACAGTGACCTGAATCAAAGTCAAAGTAGATGAAAGAGTGGTGTTAGTTTTTAGAATGTTAGAGCATTAAAACCTTCATTGTAATTGTTTATGTCTCAACATTAACATCTCTGTCAAGGTTTGACCTAAGTGGGTCTGAACAATGCAGATCATAAATTTCTCATTGCTTTTAAATTTATAGAATTATAGAAGTTAAAGGAAGGCTGCTTGAGCTAGGCCTGAAATACAAAAGGCCATGTAGGCAGCAGTCAGAAGGTAAAGCTGATTGTAGACTACAGAAAAAGCTGCCAGAACATAGAGATAAGTGGGAATCTACATTGTTTTCTTCTCACACCTAAAGCTGGTTCTGCTTCTTATAGACTAAATGCAGGTTAGGTGTAGGATTAACCCAAGGTTCCCAAGGAATACAGTGTTATCACCTTATACCTCTGGTCTCCACAGCTTTCTACAGACATTACAGACCTCTCAAACTTTCAAAAGAAATATCTTTTGTAATCTTCACTCTCAGATGGACTGCATCGACCCCCACGAAGCAGAGACCTCTCTGAGGGTAACCCCTGAATACAAGCATTTCCAAGAGGATAAAACTCAGTAAAGGGTTTCATGTATTTAGAATCTCGGTCAGCAGCAACTAATCCTAAAAGCTACTAATCTTTTCTGAAGAAAAGATGGCTGTATTTATTCTTGTTCTTCCAGAATCAAATATTGTTTTGGTCATCTACTAAGCATCATGTCAATTAATCTCAGTACTTGATTATATGACTTCTGCCATTCAGAGCTATGTAAATAACTTGTTTTTACCCTATTATCATTTGTACATACTTTATTTTATTTTTATTAAAATAGTTTTTCATTTAGTCTAATCTGATTATGCTTTCTCCTCCTCAAACTCCTCCCCGATACTCCCCACTTCCCTATCCACTCAAAACCACATCCCTTTTCTCTCTCATCAGAATGCAAACAGGCATCTAAAACTATAATAAATTAAGATAAAATAAAAACAATTTAGAATATGACCACACAAACAGAAAAAAAGGGTCAAATAATAATAACTTTAATAAACTCATATATAAGCCGGGCAATGGTGGAGCACGCCTTTAATCCCAGCACTCGGGAGGCAGAGACAGG
>NC_022030.1:33469593-33474669 GCF_000317375.1 Microtus ochrogaster
GTCTTACTATGATTGTGTCATGTGCTTTGAAGTATTTTAAAATTCAGCAGAAAATTAAAAAAGAAAATGAATGTTAAAGTATTTTTACTTGAAATAGAAACTTGCCAGACATAATTCAAGAAATACAGATAAAAGTTTAATCAATTTATAAGTGCATTATATACTCATATTAGAAGGTTTAGATCACATTAACAATGACATTAAAAATAAGAGATTTTGTTAAATAAAATTATTTTTAATTTTTCATCATTTCTGTCTTTCCCCAAACTATTTTCATCTCTTGTCATAATTTCTTGTCTTATTTCTTTGACATCTTATCTGATATTATGAGATTAATTTGTCCAAATTTGTCTTTAAACTTATAAAATATTTCCAAGCACGAATAGCAGAGCAAAGTATATCAAATTGTTACAGTATCTAAAACATAAAAAAATATAGTGCTAAAGTTTGGGTATTCTCTCTTTATAATGACATTAGGTTGTGTCTGAATATTGTAATAAATAATTTTATGAGTCTGATAGCATTACACATGAAATTACTGCCATTTTCATATTTAGTTGCTCCCTGCACAATTTAATTCTTATATACAAATAGTAATTTCTTGTTTTAAAATGGTATTTTATATAAAACAACAATCTGTCACATGATGTCGAAAGACTAAGAGGAAATTTGAAAGACTTAGAAATTTGTCTCAGTGTGGGTTGAAAACATTTACTACAGATATCAGATTTGTCAATTATGTTTGACATCATAAATTTCCCTCAGAAACCTTTAAATAATGATGACCTTGACACTTCAAGGATTTCTACTCCACCAGACAATCGGTCAGGCAGTTAGCTTGTAAATCACTCCAGTGATCAACCAACTCATTTTTATTTCTTGATATAATGTCAAGTACTATAGAAACTAAATCATACAAATTTTCTCTTCCTAGTAAATACATGATCGTGCAAATGATATAGGCTGATATGTTGAAGAAAACAGAATCACTGGGTTGCTCAGAAATTGCAATTTAAAGATGAAGTATATATCAACAACTAATTACAGTAAGCAAAATCTAATGCTGCTTTTATTGGCCTGTCCATATCAATCTGGGGATTATTTAATCTTAGGCAATATCACAGGCTAATTTATAAAAATTCAAAAAAAACCCCAAAAAACAAAACACAAGATATAAAGTCATGCATATCATATAGAACCTTCATCTGAAGATGGATAAAGATGGAGACAGAGACCCACATTGGAGCATCGGGCTGAGCTCCCAAGGTCCAAATGAGGAACAGAAGGAGGGACAACATGAGCAAGGAAGTCAGGATCGCTAGGGGTGCACCCACCCACTGAGATGGTGGGGCTGATCTAATGGGAGCTCACCAAGGCCAGCTGGACTGGGTCTGAAAAAGCATGGGATAAAACCGAACTCTGCACTCGGGAGGCAGAGGCAGGCGGATCTCTGTGAGTTCGAGACCAGCCTGGTCTACAGAGCTAGTTCCAGGACAGGCTCCAAAGCCACAAAGAAACCCTGTCTCGAAAAAAAAAAAAACAAAAAAAACAAACAAACAAACAAACAAACAAAAAAAAAAAAACCGAACTCTCTGAACATGGCGGACAAAGAGGGCTGCTGAGAGGCCAAGAACAATGGCAGGGGGTTTTGATCCTACTGCATGTACTGGATTGTGGGAGCCTAGGCAGTTTGGATGCTCACCTTCCTAGACCTGGATGGAGGGGGGAGGTTCTTGGACTTCCCACAGGGCAGAGAACCCTGACTGCTCTTTGGACTGGAGAGGGAAGGGGAGGGGAGTGAGAGAAGGGGGAGGAAAATGGGAGGCGGGGAGGAGGTGGAAATTTTTAATAAATAAATAAATAATAAAAATAAATAAAGTAAAATAACTATTAAAATATAATAAAAACAAGATCTAAAGTCAGCTTCAGATGACAATGTATTTTATAACTTCAATCAGATTTAGGACTTAGTGCATCTCATGTTTAATTATTAGACTATTGACCTATATAAATACTATGACTTATAACTTGGAATTTTCTTTTCTTTTCTTTATTATGTAAGTCTGTGGGACAGAGTTTTCAGTAACCTTTTGCACTTTCTTGGTTCAATATGGACATATTTTAGTGTATCAACTACAAAGTAATCACTGTAAAATTTTTACTTTTTAAAAAGTCAGATTTAGAATTCTTTTGGTGTTATTCATAAAATACATCACTAAACTGAGTGGAACATACTAGAGAATAGGATGTGTTTTTGCCAGATTTTAGTTACTGCAAATAAATACTTGAGATGATTGTCGTATAAAAAGAAAGGTTTATTTTTTTCACTGTTAGGGAGGTATCAGCTGATTGTGTCTTGTCTATTATAAAATGTCAATTTTCTATAGCTTAGAATCACCCGAGGAGGGAGTTGAGGAATTATCTAGATGAAGGTGTTTTATGTGATTGTCTTGAAGACCTACCATGAATGTAGCAGCACAATTTCATAGGCTGGGTTCTGAACCATAAGAGTAGAGAAGAGTATCTGTGTCCTTACGATGAAGCAAGTAGACAAATTTGCTGATTCTTTCTTTGCTATTGGCTGTGGTTATGATGTGACTAGATGCTTAAGTTCTTTCCTTGACTTCCTCAAAATGATGAAATGTAACCCAATTATCCTTCCCTCCCTTCTGCTTCTACTTTTCCCACAGCAACAGAAATAAAACTAGAAAAGTTGACTAACTTCTTTGTCTTAGGCCTTTGACAGAAATGTCATGGTGCAGAGTCACAACAGAACAAAGCTACCCAGTCCAGGCCAAGACTCAAAGAGAGAAAGCACAAAGGGTCAGAATCTCTTTGCAATCTTTCAGGTCATTTCTCCAGTAAATAGGAGACAGCTCAAGGAGACTCCACGATTAAAATTTCCACCACCTAATTGTCCAGATGGGAACCAGGAACCATATTGGGAGAGAATTAAAAAATGAACTTTAGCGTTGTACAGCTTGGTAAAGATGTAAAAAGGGTAAGCACAGGATTCAATTAACACTAAAGAATGTAAGACCTTTTTACAAGAAAGTATTAGTCCAATAGCTGTACAATAACAAATAGTCATTAATAGAGTATTGCAATATTAAGTGTGAAGGCTTTTTTAATAAGAAAGTTTATTAAATGAGCACTTATCTTTTATAGCACTGTTTCCATTGTGAGTAGAGTACCAATTTCATTTCTGTTGTTGTGATAAAATGGTAAGACCATAAGAAACAGTAAAGGTTTATTTTAGTTAACATTTCCAGGTTATAGTCTGCACAAAATCTAAGCAGGAACTTGTAGCAGTTTGTCATATTAAGAGTCAAAAAAGAGAGACAAGGAATGTATGCTTATTTCTGTTTATTTCTGTTTATTTCATGTTTATTTCTGCATAACCCCTTCTGCACTTACACAGGTCACTGTGCAATTCCAGGGAGTGGTACAGTGTACAGTGGGTAAAACTTCCCATCTTAGTTCGGAAAATCAAAACATTCCCTGCAGGCAAGCCTATAGGTAATTCTGCTCTAGATAACCCCTCACTGAGACGTCCCAGGTAATTCCATCTAAGGCAGAGTCAACAATTCAAACTAACCCATCACGTTATCTTTTAAAGGGTCTAATACTAGATCTTTTGAACATTTGTTATGCAGCAGGTAATTCTTCTAGAAACAAGTTCACCAAACATAAAGGTTAAATCTTGCTATAGAAGATAAAAGAATTAAGATGATTCACACTGAATTCAAGTCAAATTCAGCAGAAGCCACTTTACGTAATCCAAATTGGGGAAAGAGCATATGTATTCAGGGGAAAGCAGTACAAATATTCAATGACTCAGTGTGCACATTATTGACTGTGAATAAGGAAATATACAAAAAGCAAGAATGGTGTCTAATGTTGGTGATGAAATCAAACTTCAGAAATGCAAATATATTTAATCTGTTGAACACATTTTCAACAACAACTCATATTCTGATTTGGAGGTAGATTACTTGATGAAAAATACATTACCAATTCATAAAAATCTTAAAACTATTAACCAATTTGTTTTTAAATTTAGAAGCTATATTATCAGCATAAAAATATATCTTGGCTCAGACACAGGAAAATATAAAATATAGATCAAAATGTCTTATGACAGTTTGGCCTGAGGCCCAAAGCTAGTGCTTAGACTAAACTTTATTTTAAAAAACGCAACCTTTGGTGCTGTTGATTTTCCTCCAACAAGCAAGCCAAGATGTGAAATCTAACAACTCTTTTTGACATCTTTATAACAATGAACTGCCATGCTTAATTGATGAGGACTGTCTTCATTCACATCAGGCTATCGCCGCATGTTCCTCATACAGAGTTCACAGCCTCTGTCCTCCAGATTTTTGACTGCGTCTGTGTTATTAACCTTTGAGTTCATCTGACGGTGGCACTGCCATGCGTAACTGGCTGTCTTGGCAGCTTGCAACTGGGCCTTCCTTTTTCCGCTCACCTTTCTCTTTGTACTCTAAGAACAACTGAACTGAGGGAAGCAAGATGATGTAGTCAGTTACTTTGTAAATTCTTTGTAATTTCTCCTGGGAGAATCTCGGAAACAAAATTCTAGAAGATATGCATGCTTGATTCGTTAAAAAAATAATTGAAGGTGAAAATATTAAAACAACAATGACCCAGGTTTTAATTTCAACTCCAACCTTGTTTAGTTTACTGTAAGATATTCAATCTTTCTGACCCTCATTTGTAAAACGAAGGAAAGATTTTAGGGTAGAAGGACAAAATTTTCCTAATCAGTGCATTCTCATTCCTCTGACTGAGAAATAGACTTTGCCTGCTGTGGACAGACTGAACTTTTGGAAGTTGTTGTAGTTAGGGTGGCTATTGCTGTGAAGAAACGCCAGGGCCAAAGGTAACCTGACTTTTTGCTTCCACACCACTGTTCACTATTGAAGGAAGTCAGAGCAGAAACGACACTGGGCAGGAATCGGGAGGCAGAGCCACTGCAGAGGCTATGGAAAGGTGATGTCCACTGCTTTGCCTATAATTCCAGAGGCTTAGTCCATTGTCATCATGGCAGGAGTCTGG
>NC_022030.1:33474909-33496859 GCF_000317375.1 Microtus ochrogaster
CTTTGTGCTGATTAAACATTCAGATACACTAGTCTGTGGGGACCGTTCTTACCTAGACTACCACAGAAGTGTTAAGAAAAATGAATAAGTGTATCTGCTGTGTGAGAGTGTACACAAAGGACTGCATACACACGAGGCTCAGAAGTTTAACCATCATTAGCATTTTTTTCAGTCTAGTAAATCCATTATATGCACACACATTTTCGTACAGTTTTTTTCCCCACAGATATGGCCTGAACTGCCGAGTCTGATTTGTTGTATGCGAGTCCTTCTTAATTACCGTGGCGAGCAGGGGGGGGCGCAAATAGAGTGTGCAGGCTTCAGATAATATTCTTGAAAAAGACATCTGACTTGCTGCTAATTGCCTTGTTTTCCTTTTTACTTCCTGGGAAATGAGGACAACTAAGTTTGGGGAATGGTACAGTCTTGATCTGGAGAACCCACTCTGGGTCATCCAGCTTAACTGAAATTCCTAAAGAAAGACGAACAGTTGTAGGTTTTTTAAGGTTAGTGTATATTTGTCCTTCTTTACTTATGTAGTTTACTCTCTGTATTATAAATAGAAATATTTACATCGTGCTGTTTCTGTGAGCTTTGAAATACGTGCAATAATTCAAGTGTGGTATTTAGCAAATATTAGAAACTTTACAGAAAAATAAACTTCAGCTACCTAATTTGTTTGGGAAAATGGGTAGTTACAAAATAAATAGATAGCTTAAACAAGATTGCTAGTGATTTAAAAGTTCTAGTTATTGAAATATATGGTAAATATTGCATGGTCTTAAACCATTTATTTTCATAGTTTCTTTCCTTTATGCTTTGTGGTTGCATTTACAATGTGTAAGGACACAACAGGCACTCAACACATGTAAAGCCACCCTTTCTTTCTTCCTATTAAACTGCATTGGATGAAAACAAAATTCAACTCACGTATATCCACCCGGTGTACATGGTGTTGAGTGTATGCTCCATCTCTCAACATTTCCATCATGTATTCATAAGATTAGTAATTAGAATCTTACCTCCACATTCATAGCCTTCAGCGACCATATAGATAAAAGAGAACCAGTCTTCCCCTTTGGTTCCTTCCAGTGCTTTTCAAATGTGAAAATTAATGTTTTTTTGTTCCACCCTACCTGCTGTCACACAAGACATAATGTTGGTGATACTAAGTTGATTTATTCTAAATAGGCAAGATAAGTATCTAACTTTTCTTGTGATTTGTCTCCATGAGAAAAATAATTTAAGTGATCTTAGTAATGTTTCTTTCACTGATTTGAAAAATAATTTTTGAATAAGGAGGGATCTCTTTCTGAAAAACTGTCTATTTTCCTTTGGCTACTTTTGGAAGAAAGAAGATCAACATGTTTAAGTGCATTGACACATGAAATCATTATGCATTGTGCATTATAACAGCACCGTTGTTGTTGAGTTAAAAAGAAGCATTAAAAAATAACTTGTGAAATAACAATGTTAGCCTTAGGTAACTATAAAAGCAACAATATAAGTAGTAGCAAAAATTATCTCATTTTGGAAATTTGTCAAGGGCAACAAGAAAATTAAGAACACTTTCCATCATTAGAGAAAGACTTGTACTGGAGCTCCATGAGATTAAGATAAGAACATAGCTTCCTTAGCCAAATTGTTTTACTGAGAAAATAATGAAACTCAGATTATTAATTGTGGTGACTACTGTTTGCTGTAATGTAATTAGTCATTCTACCTTTTTTTAATCCATTGGTCATAACTTTAAATCACTCCTAGTTTTATTCCGATTTTTGGGAAGATTTTCCTGAATCAACCAAACAAGTGGTTATTTGTATGTTTCAAATTATGTGTTTTGCATGTTTACTATTCAGAGTTCATTCATAGATCATATCCATCATAACCAAAACATACTGTTATGTATATTAAGATTCAAAAACCAAGCAGAGAAAGATAACATTCTCTCTTATATATTCTATTTCAATCTTTACAATGAGTTCATTTTACCACTTGTCTTTTTGTATCAAGTAGAAATTAAGCAGATAATGGATATTAACTGCAAATCATTATCAAAGCAGCACTCATTCATTTTGTAAATATTCTCATGTACTGCTATGTAATATTTGCTCATAAAATTTAATACATGAAGAATACTCTTATCTAGACAATAGTTTATATAGTGATATTTTTTAAAAAATTGAATGAGTGAACAGTGAAAACATGTAAATGGTTTAAAGTCAATACAGTTGCTTAAGTTTGGTCCACTAATAAACTATATAAAATAAACTTTAGCTTTATAAAATGAGGCCTTTATGGATATGTGCTTTATGAGAACAACTTGGTGATGACGACGATGTTAAATACTGAAAGAGAGAAGGTAGCTAGAAGTTAGAGTTCACCAGAGAAATAACAGCTTTATTCAGCATGAAAGGTCTTCTAGTCCAGCCAGATAAGACAACTAGGTGCGGGTATACAGGATACCCTGGAGAAGGCTTAGCATCATGGGTAATGACAGCCTTTCTGTCTGTTTGAGGCTAATATGGGAAGGGAGTGTCCCTCCTTAACCTTGCAAGTGCTTCCCTGTTCCTACCAAAATTGGAACCACCAGCTGGGGCTGTTCCTTACATGTTTTCATAGTTACCAATTTCAGTTATCCATGGCATGTCCAGAAACTAAGTCAAAGCATGACCCTTGGACCTGAAAAACTGGGACAGATATTTTTCATACTTCTCTCTACAGATTATCAGATAAACTTTCATTATATAGATGACTCTGAAATTGATTGCAATCATCAACTTGTGTTCTTTATTCAATCAAAATAACGAGAGGACTTTACAAAGAAAAGAATGAATTGTACACCTTAGTTTTTTTTTTAGAGTACTATAGCAGCTGGGTGCTAGGTCAGGAAAATGATGTCACCCTTTTTTAAAGTCTTTCTTCTAGTTTATTTATTATTCTATCTGTTTATTTCTTTTTTGCTTTTTGAGACAAGGTTTCTCTGTATAGCCTTGGCTGTCCTGGAACTCACTCTGTAGACAAGGCTGGCCTTGAACTCACAGAGATCCACCTGCTTCTGCCTCCCAAGTGCTGGGATTAAAGTTATGTGCCACCACCACCTGGAAATGATATCACTCTTAATAACTCAATAAAGTAGTGAAAAATAGGATATAAAATAAAAAGCAAACCAAGCAACCAAGGAAAGAAACATCCTTAGAAGAGTGGGAAAGAAAAAAATTAAGAAAGTCACTATGCCAATTAGAAAATTAACAGCTCGATTCATAGACCATTGTCATTGATTCCACTGTCTACTGCTCTGTAGCAAGTGGTACTCTGGGAGACCCCAGGATACTTCTTGACAAAATATGATGTGAGTCCCTGTTGGTTATATCTACAGTGATGAAAATAAAAGATGCTTCTAATGCTTTTTAAAATCACAGACTTTCCTTCCCTTGGCAGAGTGTAACCCAGAGTGATAATAAAAGAAGTTTTTAAAAATTTGTTCTCCAGGCTTCCAGCAGCTATGACAAAAGGAGAAAATATCCGAGGAGAAATGGGGTGAGTAGTCAATACAATTCCACAAAAGTCTCACACATTTCCTTAGTACTTTGCGCACAGTGTCTCCAGGAGACCAGTTCTGATTGATCTATAGGAGGAGACTGAGCTTATATGTTTTCTGAATATGAACAGTAATTCAAAGAAAACTATTCTAGTAAGTTGAAGCTAGCATAGGACTCACGGAGCTAGTTTGATCTGCCTCTGGCTGCTCTTCTTAGAACTCTTAAGTGACACTTAAGGCAGCTCAATTTGAAATAGTCATTTATAGGGTCCCTCAACAGAAAATCAGTTGTGTGGTACATTTCCTGCTCTCATATTGTTTGGAAGACAAATTTGGATGAAAACAATAAAAAATAAGGTGCTGCTTTCAAAATATCAGTGGACAACTGGACAATTGCACTTAATGAAAGTTGCATCTCCCTATCCATAAATAGACCTCTTTAACACACATACACACACATATATGTTATTTATATGTATGTGTGTACATATGTACATATATTTTATTACATATTCAGTGTTATGAATCATTATTATGTTTTCAATAAATTCTGAAAAAGAATTAAGGATATCAAGCTATAACTAGAGTTGATTTTTCAATGTTTAATACTTTAATAATTTAAATACTTTTAAATTATACCTTAGGCTTCTTAAATCTATTTACTTTCCTTCCTACACATATCACCAAACACATACTACTATCTAGGAGAAACTTTCTCTTTTGATACACATCAGTACATACATGTATCTTTGACCTAGGGTTAACTATTATATGTTTGTTAAGTTGACGCCTCCCTTGCAATTGAATTACTTTAACATATTTGTAAAGCAGGAAAAAATGATGGTGATACTGGATGGCAGGTGATTTCTTCAGGTTTGTTTATTTGTTTTTGCTTGCATTTACTCTTAGTTTTCTGAATAAAACTCTTCAGGAAATCGTAAAGAATGAATAACTTCAGCTAGGTGCGGTGGGTCACATCTGTCGCTGCAGCACTTGGGCTACCGAGGCCTAAGTATTTGCCCTGAGCTTAACGGCAGCCTGAGCTACTTACTGAGTATAATGTTAACTAAAGCTACAGAGCTGCAGAATGCAACTGTGTCTCGACACACAGACAGAACAAATGCACAAAACCTTCTAAGTAACAAGTCCCAAGAGTGCTTGGCAAGAGAGTTGTGTCTGTAGTCTTGACAGCTATAGATGACTTTACACTGTCCTCAAAATAAAGACTCATTCACCTTAAACTTTTTCCTCATGTGGGCAGAAAGCCACTTTCCCCCTCTCCTCCCAGATACAGAGGTGCATGCCTTTACGTTCCGGAAGGCGTCTCTTCATCAGAAGAGGAAATGGGGTTAGATGTGCTTACTACCTTAGGTGCTTCTTTCCTATACTGCTTTCTAAGGCAGTTATATGCTAGCACAGTCTCTACAGTGCTACCCAGCAAGGACTGGAGCTTGCTTCTTGTACCAGCAATGAGATGTTTTGCTTGAAGTTATCTCTCCTTTAATCCAGAGATGTTGAGTATTTTGTGGAAATATGGATGCAAATCCAGACTCATTGAATAAATGGGACCTCCTGAGACTGAGAAGCTTCTGTAAAGCAAAGGACACTGTCGCTAAGACACAAAGGCAACCTACTGACTGGGAGAAGATCTTCACCAACCCCGCAACTGACAAAGGTCTGATCTCCAAAATATATAAAGATCTCAAGAAACTAGACGTAAAAAGCTAATCAACCCAATTATAAAATGGGGCACTGAGCTGAACAGAGAATTTTCAACAGAAGAAGTTCAAATGGCCAAAAGACACTTAAGGTCATGCTCAACTTCCTTAGCGATCAGGGAAATGCAAATCAAGACAACTTTAAGATACCATCTTACACCTGTCAGAATGGCTAAAATAAAAAACACCAATGGCAGTGGGTTTTTGATCCTACTGCACGGACTGGCTTTGTGGGAGCCCAGGCAGTTTGGATGCTCACCTTACTAGACCTGGAGGGAGGTGGGTGGTCCTTGGACTTCCCACTGAGCAGGGAACCCTGAGAGCTCTATGGGCTGACAAGGGAGGGGAACTTGATTGGGGGAGGGGGAGGGAAATGGGAGGACGTGGCGGGGAAGAGATCTTTAATAAATAAATAAACGGAAAAAATGGAAAAAAAAGACATAAACTAACCATAATGTATGCAAAAGCAAATTTTATCCTTCTGCTACATCGAAGACACATACCCTAACTTCAAGGATAGATATCACCCAGGGATAAAAGGATGGAAATGGGTATTCAAAGCGAATGGACCTCAAAGATATGCTGGTTTAGTCATTTTAATATCTGGCAAAATAAACTTTGAAAAAAACTGATCAGAAAAGGTAAGAAAGAATGCTACATGCACATCAAAGGAAAATTCCACCAAGAAGACATTGCAATTCTTAACAACTATGCACCAAACCCAGGGTTACCAAAGTTTGTCAAAGAAACATATCATGAGCTTAAATCACATATTGACTCTCACACGGGAGGCTTCACTACCACCCTCTCATCAACAGACAGGCCATCCAGACAAATCTCAAATCTAAGCAGGGAAATACCGAAGTTAACTGACATAAACCAAGTGGGCCAGATAGATATTTTAGAACATTTTACTCAAACACAAAAGAATACACCATTTTTCTCTGCTTTATGTCTAAAAGCCACTGATGAGTGAGTACACATTATATTTGTCTTTCTGGGTCTGGGTTACTTCACTCAATATTATGCTTTCTAGATTCATCCATTTATCTGTACCTTCTACTTTGCATCTCATGGGACATTCTCTAAAACTGCTCACATACTCAGTACAATCACCGTGTGTTCCATCTGATTAAGCACCACAGGTTAAAGATGGATATCAACAACAACACAAACTTTACAAACTCAAGGAAACTAAAGTACCCACTACTGATTAAAATGAGTAAAGTCAGAAATTAAGAAAGAAATAGCTTCTAGAATCGAGTGAAAATGAATACACAAAATACAGAGAAAAATAAAGGTGATTCTAAAAGGGAAGTTCATAGCACTGAGTACCTACATCAAAAAAATATAGAGATCCCATACTAATATACCTGAAAGCTCTAGAACAAACAGAAAATTGCACCCAAAATGATTAGATGGTGAGAAATCAAACTCATAGCTGAAATCAATAGAATAAAATAATAAAAAGTAATTACTTGCTTTCTGTTTCATTTATGTATAATGATAAACCACATAATTAATACAAAACTCTGCCTTAAGATATGATGAATGTAAAATTAAGAAGCAAAGTAACTGAAGCAATATAAAAGGTGTTCTGCTCCAAAGTTAAACACACGTATGTTGGTGCCTTTGCTTTAGTCAGGAATGCTGTCGTTGTGTTGTTAGTAAAACTTTCTTAGGTACCGAAGAACCGCAGGTATATTTGGACATCAGTTAAGTTGGGATAGTTTAAGAGTTTATAAAATGGATAATTGAATATTTCATTTTTATTGTTTTTATTGAATTATATATTTTTCTCCGCTCCCATCCCTTCCTTGCCCCTCCCCTTCTACCTTTGCCTATAAGCCCCATGCTCCCAATTTACTCAGGACATCTTGTCTTTTTCTACTTCCCATATTGATTAGATCCATTCATATCTCTATTAGGGTCCTCTTTGATATCTAGGTTCTCTGGGATTGTGACTTGTAGACTGGTTGTCTTTGCATTATGTCTAAAAGCCACTTATGAGTGAGTATATATTATATTTGTCTTTCTGGGTCTGGGTTACTTCACTCAATATGATGTTTTCTAGATCCATCCATTTGCCCGCACATTTCAAGATGTCATTATTATTTTCCACTGTATAGTACTCCATTGTGTAAATGGACCATATCTTCTTTATCCATTCTTCAGTTGAGGGTCATATAGGTTGTTTTCAGGTTCTGAAACTGAGAAGTTTCTGTAAAGCAATAGACAAGGTCAACAAGACAAAACGGCAGTCTACAGAATGGGAAAAAATCTTTACCAATGCCACATTGAACAAAGGGCTGATCTCCAAAATGAACAAAAAATTCAAGAAATTGGTCATTAAAAAAATCAAATGATCCAATAAAATGGGATACAGACCTAAACTGAGAACTCTCAACAGATGAATCTAAAATGATTGAAAAACACTTAAAGAAATGCTCAACATCCTTAGCCATCAGGGAAATGCAAACCAAAACAACTCTGATATTCCATCTTACACCTGTAAGAATGGCTAAGATCAAAAACACTGATGACAGCTTATGCTGGAGAGGATGTGGGGTAAAAGGAACGCTCCCCAATTGCTGGTGGGCATACAAGCTGGTACAGTTGCTTTGAAAATCAGTATGGCGATTTCTCAGAAAAATTAGGAAATAGCCTACTTCAATACCCAACAATACTACTTTTGGGTTTATAACCAAAAGATGTTCAGTCATACCACAAGGACATGTGCTGAACTATGTTCATAGAAGACTTCTTTTAAACATACCAGTTTGATTAAAGTTTTTATTTTACCATACTGTAAAATCATTTCCTTCTAAGAAACAAAGAAACATTGAGGAAATGTCATTATTTATATAGTGTTTGAAAATAATGTTTATGTCTAGATTCTGATTTTTGCCTCTGCATTTGAACTGTTTTGATGTGTTTGGCCTAAAAACAATGGAATGCGTGGTTCTTTACTGTTATCTCATTGGAAAGGAGGAATTTTATGAAAATCTTTTTAGATAATTGGAGATTCTTTGAAATACACAGAATGTGATGGTTGACAGCTTATTTAAGTTGATTGAGGTGCAAAAACATAATCCAAGAAAAATCAATATAACAAATAACAACAAAAGCAGATATTTGAAATTAACAGTGCAAAAGTAAGTGACCTATCACCCAATCAATTTGCCTCTTATTCATGCTTCATTTTGAAGTATTTTGTATTGTTTTATTGAAAATATTGATTAACTGAGGTAGACAGAACTTCTACAAACCTATACCCTTCATTATCCATTTATTAACATTATATAGTTTTTATCAGAATATTCTATGAATATTAGAAAACTGTCAACTTCACTGTAAAAGCAGGCTTTTCCAAATTCTAATTTTTTCTTGAAATCTTGAAATTTATCACTACAGCCAATATTGTCAGCTACTTCCTTGAAGTGGCAGCTTCACTTCATTAACTTTTGAAACAATATCTATCAAATGTGTCTGAATAATTACACTGTGTCTATCACTCATGTGTTCAAGAAAGAACTTCACTATAGAAACACATAATGACGCTTGTATGTCAGCATTATGTAGGTGATTTACCTGCGATAACCTCTTACTTTAGTACCCAGCAGAGACTTTTATTCCTTCTTCCAATTTGCTCAGATGATGATTTACTATTACAAAGGTTCATGTGCAAGGGCTGGCATCTAATCAAGTTGATAATTTATTGCTTTATCAATGATATTAATTGTTAAAGCTCAATGTTTTTTCTAATATCATGTGTCTTAGTCACAGTCCATCTGCTTTGAAGAAACACTAGCAACTTTTATAACATAAATAATTTAACTGGGACTGGCTTACAGTTTCAGAGGCTTGGTCCATTATCATCATGGTATGGAGCAGGTTAGCATACATGTCAGCCGTGGTGGTAGAGAATTATTGAGGGCTTCTACATTCCATTCCCTGGCCCCCATAGGCTTATAACCATATCAATTTGTGCAATCATTTACTACAGCTTCAAAGTTCCCATAGTCTATTACAGTCTCAACACTGTTTAATAGTCCAAATTTCAAAAGCCCTTCTGTTGTGGGAAGCTGCTTATTTGTTCCTGGCTGCCCAGAACCACCAAAAATCACATAGAAACTGTATTATTAGTAATACTGTTTGGCCAATAGATTAAGCATATTTCTGGCTAACTTACATATTATACTAACCCATCTCCATTAATCTGTGTACAACCGGGTCTGCAGAGTGAGTTCCAGGATAGCCAAAGATGCACAGACAAACCCTAAAAAAATCAAAAATTAAATATAAAAAAATAAGACTTTAAATAAAGCCACATAAAGATGGAAAATACACAGAGAATCTGGATACTGTATGTTATTGTGTTGTCTTGGAATTTTTTGAATGCTAAGAAAGGAGTAACAATAGTTAAAAGACATTTATTTGATTATAAATGCTGCTGGATTAACCCAACATATATATTTTTAAAATGCCTTAACTTAAAAATTTAAGTCAAAAGATATGTTATTTTGGAGAAGAAGTTTTACTTCTGTTTCCACAGCAAACGAGAGGCTGTGGATTCATTCTGGATTAAGAAAAATTCGGTTTGATCAAGGAAGACCCCCGAAGGTTCTCCAATAGGAGCAGATGGCCCAGATGATTCAACATTTCAGAAGACCTCTATTGGAGTTTCCTCTGAGTTCTACATCCAGAACAGTTTCAAGACTTCTGGCTGAGATAATCAAGCCTCACAGAATATTCTAGTCAGGACTTGACCATAATTGTCAATTTTCTTTAAGTCCCCATAAGATGATTAGAGCCCCCAATCATCAGGAAGTAGCCTAAAAAACTATGTCCTCATTACAAAAAAAAATGAATTATGGATATTCTTCTCTGTTTTAGAGTATTGGTTACAAGTTGTTATGGATGATGATCTGGGAAAGAAAACTAAACAAAAGAGATTAGATTCACAGTTCTTGTTTTGAAAAAAGGGTGTCTGGCCTGCTGTGGGACAATGGACTTGTACCCTGTTACTTGTATTGTATTGTTTCAGTTAAATGCTGATTGACTAGTATCAAGGCAGGAAGTATAGGCAGGGTGACCAGGGAGGAAACAGAGGTGGAGTGACACAAACAGGAGAATCCTGGGAAGAGGAAAGAATCAGTCTGTAGTCATCAACCAGACACAGAGGAAGCAAGATGAGAATGGTTCACCGATAAAAGGTACCAGGCCACTTGGCTAACATAGAAAAGAATAATGGGCTAATTTAAGATGTAAGAATTAGTTAATAAGAAGCTTGAGCTAATAGACTAACCAGTTTATGATTAATGTAAACCTCTGTGTATTTCTTTGGGTCTGAATGACTGCAGGACTGGGTAGGATAGAAACGTTGGTCAAGAATGGAGGAAAAGAATGATTTCCATTTCCTGTTGCAGTCAGCTTAATCTTGCTTTTCTTTAAAGATTTATATTTATAAGAAAAGCAAATTGTGAAAAGAGTTCACTTTCAGTTAGAGACAGCAACATTCTAAACAAAACATTTGCATATTCAGTCTTAAAACATGGAAGAATAATACATCTCAAAAGGTAGGTTTTATCCCATGAAAGTGTAGTTGTTTTCACACTTAAAATAATCAACAGAGTGTATCAGTTTAATAGAAAATGATCTCAGTACACTCAGAAAACACATTAAGCAAAGTTAAACAATCATTCATCAAACAAGCAAACAAACAACCTCAACTCAACAAAGAGAAAGAAAAAATACATTTAATCTGATAAAGAATGTCTCCTGAAAAATAATAAATGATACCTTAGTTTAGCTAAGCAAGAACAGACTTTAATAAAAAGATAGTATCAGATCTCACCGTTTTTGATATTTTCCATGGAAATTAATACTATTTACAGAAACTCAGTGAAAATATAAAAATTATTATAAAACAAACCCAAACTCTACTTGTACACAACATTTTGTATGTATAAACTGCTTGAAAAATTAACAAGTAACAATGGACAACACTGTTTAGTAAAGGGTCAGGTGCAGAAATAAGATAAAAATTGCATTTCTATGTATCAGGAGTGGAATGTTGGATGCTGAGCAGAAAAATAAAACTTTTGGAATAACACCATAATGCCAAACAGTGATATATATATACGTATATATATATATCTTCTCACATATACACATGTTTGTGTATGTTTGCCAGATCATGAAAGCAGCAAAATCATGCAGAGATTAATTAAAAAGTGAAATAGTTTATAATCTATCATATGTAAAACTCAGAATTTTACTTAGATTAGTTCTTTCTAAATTACTATTTAGATTTAACAAAAATGCTATTTTAAATAGCTAAGTCTGAACTATATGAGATGATAACACTTCACTGATAAAAGGTACCAGGCCTCTTGTATAACATAGACAAGAATAATGGGCTAATTAGTTAATAAAGAGCCTGAGCTAATAGGCCAACCAGTTTCTGATTAATGTAGACCTCTGTGTATTTCTTTGGGACTAAACTGCTGCAGGACCAGGTGGGACAGAAATCTCAGTCAACGCCTTTCTGAGACTCATGGCAATCATTTAACTGTAACTCCCTGTAAAACCAAAATCAAAAAGCAGATCACATATTTCCAGCATGGAATGTATATTACCCTTCCAAAAGGGAGGAAAGGGAGTTTAGGGAAAAATACTGGGTCAAAGCAAGATAGAAACCGAGCAGGGAAAACTCTAAATTCATCTCCGTGTCTGATGTCAAAGTACTCTTCAGATCTCCAAATCCTTCAGTTATGTAAACTATAACACAATGCTCTCTCCTTGCCTCTTTGCTGTAACTTACCTAACAAGTTCATTCCTTTGCTTACTTCAATGCCTATTTCTTCAGGATTCAGGTGTGTACTGAAGACTGAGACATCCAGTCCCGTGGACTGAGTCTTGGAACTTCTGTTGGTAGACTAGCTGAATTACAGCCTGTAAGCCTCTCTCTCTCTCTCTCTCTCTCTCTCTCTCTCTCTCTCTCTCTCTCTCTCTTTGAGTGTGTGTATGTGTATATATACATATATATATGTATATATACAGAAAATAGATATAGATAATATGTAGATAGATATAGATATGTTCATTCAATAAATTCTGTTCCTCTATAGAACCCTGCCTAATACACTGTGCATTTACTCAATTAAGTAAACCAATTATTATTAATTACCTGATCAAGAAACAAAGGACTTGCGTCATATCTAGGTGATGACTGATTAGTTATCACTCATTTTGTACCATTAGTGTGTATAAACCCAATGAAAGAGTTGGAGGGCCTAACTGGACTCTGCAAACTTTGAGAAAAAAAATGAGTTAGAGACAAGGAAGTAGAAAAAAAGTATGCCAACATTTCTCAGATGTATTTAGTTGAAAGATATATGGTATAAGAGAAAGAATTCCACATTCACCTAAACACAAAAAGTACTTTGTTTCTGGATCCATCAACCATCTATTGCAATGACCCCAGAGGTGCTTTTATATGTGTCTCTTGCTGGAAACGAGATGATGAATGTGACATTTCACCGGTAGATTCACTATATATTTGTCTCCTTTCCTAGTGGAAAGGAGAAATCTTGGAGTTGCTGGCTTCTGTCAAGTCGTATGAACAGCTGGCCACAGCAGCATTTCTTTCTTGTGTTTTCACTACTTTCTTGATCAGATGCAAGAGTCAACTGCTGTTCTGTTTTCTCCCAAATGACTGTTCTATTAGATGCAAAAAAGGCTTATTTTTGCATTACTGGTTTATCACACCTGTCTCATAAAGATGGGGAATCATTCTTGTTGACTTAACTGTTTTATCTTGCTTAGTAAGATAAAGTTTAGTAATCACTGAAATGAATGCATTTTTGTGGTCAGCACTTACTGACTTGTGGAGGTTATTATTCTTATTTACTGACCACAGAGCTTTGAGTTCATGAACTGTTGACATTTGCTCTTCTGATCCCAAGATGACAGATATACATGCAAATCTGTAGGAACAGTTTCATAAGCACAACAAGTGAGCATTCCATTTCCAGGAACTACAGAGTGTGTACTTACTTATCCATGGTACTATATTCTATACTGACAGATTCGAACATATACTAAACTACTGATCACAATGGATTCTTTTTTTTTAACCAATTCTAATTTCTACTTAATCTTTTCACATTTCAACTTAATTACTTTGCCTCACTATATTATGTAATACCTCTTTGTGTGTGTTTATGTGTATAAATGTGAATATGTGTGTATGTACAGGTGGAGTCCAGAGGTCAATTTTAGGTGTGATAGCCCAGGGCAATCCATCTCATATTTTGAGACAGGATTTCTCACTTGATTGTGATTTGCTCATTTGTCTAGACTGACTGACAGCTGGGTACCAGTGATCTATCTGTTTCACCTCCTCAGTGCTGGGGTTATGAACATGTGCCACCGTGTCTGTGTTTTTAGCATGGGTTCTCGAGATTGAAATTAGATCCTCATGCTTATGAGTGAAATACCACACAGTCTGAGCTATCTTTTAGTTCCAATTATCAATTACTTTTGAACAGACTGTATTGAGTCTTACAAACCACTGTAAATTATTTTGAAAGTGAAGTTGTGAGGGAATAACTGGATCAGTTAAACAAATAAGTGTACTTAGACTTAAAAGTGACTTCTCCCATATCAGTTTTCCTAAATGTTTGTTTTAGTCAAACCTTGTCTTCTAATGGCACCACACAGCACATAATGCTTCTTTGACATTTATCAAGGCGCACACATAAAACGGTTGTTCTCTCAGCTATTTGACCCCTAGAGTCAAAACAGACAGAGGCACCTGGGAAACGGTGAATGGGACGACAAGGAAAATATTAGCTGGTGCTGAGCATAAAAGACAGAAAGTCCTCCTTCTCAGCAGTCATTGACCATTTTTTCTTTAATATGAGAAATATGTAGAGGACATAAACACATTTAGAGAACTATTGTTCAACAAGTAGTTCCTGAAAGCCACATCAGAGAATGTCTGCCCTTGTTGCTGCGGGGAAATAAGGAACACTTTTCAAAACTACACATTTCTTAACCTATGCAAATGTCTGTAGGACTCCAAGGTATGATAGAATTATGCATAAAAGGGAATAAATGCTCATTATTAATATTCAATCCAGAAATTGTGTTTACATGGTATAACTAACTAATATCCTGCGTCTGGACAGCAGTCTATGATCTCCAGGTTAGAATCAGAAGATCAATTATTATATTATTCATTTGCAAGATATAAAATGTTTGGCAAATTGCCATGTCAGATTAATAAATTAATTTTTTCTTTAAATAACCTTGAATATTATGGAAAACTGCATTTTACATAACATTCTACAAGAAATTAAACAATACATATTCAGGGCAGTTTACATATAGGAAGATAAATGATATAACTAAAATTAATTAATTAATCAATTAATATATGTATATTAGGGAGATAATTATGTATATAAGGAGGTAAATGGTAATAACTAAAATTAATTAATTACTTAATTAATATATGTATTTTTTAAAAGAGAAATGCTATACATAATTATGCTGAGTCACCCATTCTCTATGAACTCTATGTTTTCAGAGTGTGTGGTGTAGGAAAATGTTGCTTTCTTGTTGCTGTGTTGGCCTCATGTCTTCATCACCATAGGTATACATTAGGACTGAGAGTTATTACATATTTATAGCTGCACTGATTTATTGAAAATATATTTTTCATAGTTTCTTCTGATCACATTTTCTACTTCTCCAACTACCTCCATATTTTCTCTATATCCACACCCTCCCAAATACACACCCTTTCTTACTCTCTCTAAATAGAAAACAGGCACTGTACCAAAAAAGGGAGAAAAAGAAAGAAAAAAATAGATAAAATACAGACAAACAAACCCGAATAGGACAAAACAAGCAAAGGAACAGAAATAAAAAGTACCAAAGAGAAAGCATAAGAAACACTTATGGATCCATAAATACACACATTATTTGCACACACAGATATCCCATAAACATACAAAACTGGAAACTATAATATATAAGCAAAAGATCAGTGGGAGAAAAATAAAAGCCCAGACAAAGTATTATGAAGCAAGCAAACAAACAAACAAATTACCATTGAGTTTCTTTTATGTTTACTATCTACTCTTTGACATGGAGCCTGGCCTTAAGTGTGGTTTGTATTAAAAGTGAGACTCCATTGAAGAAAACTAATTCTTTTTTTCTTTAGAAATGTTTATTCATATTTTTAAAATTTATTTTACATACCAACACAGTTCCCTCTCCCTCCTCTCCTCCTGCTCCCTCTCCCTACCTCCCTTCCACCTCCCCAATCCACTTTTCCTTTATCCCCATTCAGATGGGGAAAGGCCTCCCATGGGAATCAACAAATCATGGCACATCAAACTGAGGCAGGATCAAGCCCTACAAACTGCCTAAGCACCCACATTCAGAGGGCCTAGTTTTGTCCTAAGCAGGTTCCCCAGTTGTCAGTCTGGAGTCAGTGAGCTCCCACTCACTTGGGTCAGCTGTGTCTATGGGGTTCTCCATCATGACCCCTTTACTTATATTATCGCTCCTCCCTCCCTTTGACTGGATTCAGGGAGCGTGTCCCTGCACTTAGTTGTGTATCTCTGCAACTGCTTCCTTCAGTTACAAGACTAAGGTTTATGATGACAATTAAGACAGTCATCAATCTGATTACATGGATGGCCAATTCAGGAACATTCTTCAATATTGCTTAGAGGCTTAGCTAGATTCACCTTTGTGGATTCCTGGGAATTTCTCTAGTGCCAGATGTCTCACTAACCCCATAATGGCTCCCTTTATCAAAATACCTCTTTCCTGGTTCTCCCTTTCTGTTCTTCCCCCAACCAGACCACACAGTCCCTCATGTTCTCCTCCCCATCCAGACTCTCCTTTTCCTCACACTTCCCCTCTCCCTCAGATTTCCAGTTTACTCAGGAGATCTCACAAAATGGCAGCCTACAGAATGGGAAATGATCTTCACCAACCTCACATCTTAAGAGGGCTGATCTCAAAAATATACAAAGAACTCGAGAAGCTAGACATCAAAGTACCAAATAAGCCAATTAAAAATGGAAAACAGATCTAAACAGAGAATTCTCAGCAGAGGAAGCTTAAATGGATGAAAGACACTTAAGGAATTGTTCAACATCCTTAGGCACCAGGAAAAGGCAACTCAGACAGTTCTGAGATAACATCTTTCCCCCACCATGTCAAAGATCAAAAACACTGATAACAGCTTATGCTGAAAAGGATATGGGGTAAGAAAAACATTTTTCCATTGCTGGTGGGAGTGCAAACTGATACAGCCACTTTGGAAATCAATATGGCAGTTTCTCAGAAAATTGAAAATCAATCTGTCTCTAGACTCAGCAATACCACTCTTGGGCATATACCCAAAAGATGCTCAATTATTTGTTCAACTATAGTCATAGTAACATTTTTGTAATGGTCAGAACCTGGAAACAACCTAGATGCCTCTCAACCAAAGAATGGCTAAAGAAAATGTGGTACATTTACACAATGAAGTACTATTCAGCAGTAAAAAACAGTGACATCTTGAACTTTGCATGCAAATGGATGGAACTAGAAAATTCCATCCTGAGTAGTGAGGCAACTCAGACCCAGAAAGAAAAACATGGTATGTCCTCACTCATAAGTGGATATTAGACATAAAGCAAAGAATAACCAGCCTGCTGTCCACAATCCCAGAGAAGCTAGGTATCAAGGAGGACCCTAAGAAAGACATACATGGACAAAAGCTCAACCAGATGTAACCCATTCATGGCATTGGAGGCTTACTTTGGTGTTATGAGATATCTAGCTGTGATTTTTTTCTCTCCCTGTTATTTGGTGATTCCATTTAGATTTCATTTATAGTAACATTTTTTAAGAAATGAATAATTTTATATGGAAGACATTTGATTAAAAAATAGCAAAAGCAGTGATTTGTAATGAGATTTTCTGGTTAATTTTATTGCCTTAAAACTTATGCTTTCATATCAGATCCAAGTTTTTGAATTAGGTGAAGATAATATAACAATACATATAAACATTAATACAAAATTTTCATATTTGAGTGATGGCAGAACATGGAAACTTTTTTTTTTTTTTGGTTTTTCGAGACAGGGTTTCTCTGTGGCTTTGGAGCCTGTCTTGGAACTAGCTCTGTAGACCAGGCTGGTCTCGAACTCACAGAGATCCGCCTGCCTCTGCCTCCCGATGCTGGGATTAAAGGCGTGCGCCACCATCGCCCGGCGAACATGGAAACTTTTAAGTGGGAGAAATATCAGAGTGAAGGACAGAAAGAAACCTGGTTTGTTCTTTCAGGAAGACTGATTATTAAGATGCGCTGTGAATCTGAATGGGGAAAACTGTGGCTACTAAAGGAGTTCGGGGGCCCTAAGAGGAAACAGGAATGCAGAAATACCTTGACATACTATGTAGTACACATAATGTACATGATATATAACCGTAACTGCATGTTATCGTCTTCATTGTTCCCTATCTTCCTTCCTTTTCTATGCAGTGTGAGGGAAGCACCTCACATGCTAGGCAGGAACTGTAACACTGGACCACATTTGCAGCCAGCGATCTGTCCATTTGAGACAGAGTTTGGTACACAGTCAGGTCTCTCGAGCTCGTGATATAAGCACTAGCCTCACAGGTGTGCTCCATGTCCCGAGGTGCAGTCACCACTTCTCATTTATGTTATAAGTGTACCTGATACCTTCTATTTCATTTTTGGTTTAAATGATAAAGATTAAAGGTGACCTGTAATTTTATATTAACTGACCATCTCATTTACATTTTTAATTATTGAATTTCTATGTAAAATGTTTAGAGGGAAACTAGAAGGTTCATTTGCTAAAATTAAAAAACTACTATTCTGAACTGCTAATTAAAGCATAACCTAGAAATAACACAGCGCTACAGTGACTTAGGTCTTCTGTGAAAACACCTCTAATGTTTTTTTTTAAACACTTCTAATGTTAAACTCAGAATACGATGCAGTGACATTAACTTACCATGTGAAATGTATTCATAAATTAGTTCAGCTTCCAAATAAAAGTTGGTCTGGGAAGTGCTCCAGAGAAATTCAAAGTGAAAGAGAGCAACGGAGCAGGGTTTATTTTTCCGTTAAAGGCATCTCACAAGGGAGAGTATAGGGAAGGAGGGAAAAGGAGGGAGTACTTTTTCATGAAAATTATGTTTGAGATATGCAAATTTATGAAAGTTTTGCACTAATGCTCTGCAGAAAGCATAACTATTGCAAATATGGCTAGGTCTGAAAAAAAATGTACATTATACCATGTCTGCTCTTCCCAGTGAGAGGTGGGTTCTATTTCCATAGTCTGAGACTTGATTTTCATAAATACGGCAAAAATGGTAACAAGAAAACGGTTACTCTCATTTCTTATGAGACATCTTGTGTGAGAAATGCCAGCCGGCATCTGCCTATTGTTTCTGAAAATCAGTGAAACATGGAGAAAGACACAGAAGGCTACAATACTGCAGTTATACATAACCGTACCCACCCAGTTTGTTTGTTTGTTTGTTTGTTTTTTTTTTGGTTTTTCGAGACAGGGTTTCTCTCTAGCTCTGTAGACCAGGCTGGTCTCGAACTCACAGAGATCTGCCTGCCTCTGCCTCCCGAGTGCTGGGATTAAAGGCGTGCACCACCACCGCCCCTACCCACCCAGTTTGTTAGATGAATTCCAGAGCATGAAACATGAAATGAAAATGAAAACTGAAAGGAACATGGAATGCCCCGACTGTCATGACAATTTGTGGGCATTCATAAATTGCTAAGTTACTACGCTTTGGAGCAGCTTCCTTGTGAACCACTCACTATTCAGGCCCTTTCTGTTTCCACTCTGTGTCTTTTAAATTTAACCACGACCGTATCTTCAACTACAAGATTTTGATACACAATGTATTTGTAAGAGTTTTCTAGATTATTTGAAATTAAAAGAAACAATATTTTATTTCCTTTGTGTCTAAATGGATATTATAACAACATTGAATTTCAGAATCAAGACAACTTACTGAGAGAAGAATAGAAACCTCGGAACACTCAGCCCTAAATGGAATGACCCCTTCAAGTCCTTTCCCCAGGGCTCAGGGAACTCTGCACAGGAGGCAATGTAAAGAATCAGAGCAGATGGAGAATGGCAAAGATAAGGCCTTCTGAACATAGCATGACGGTAGCACCTCTGAACTCACAGGGTCTGCAGCAGCATGCACATGCTTGAACGGGTCTTCACCAGATGACATTCTAGAGCAGAGAGAAGTGGACAAGCCTGCATCCCTAAACCCATAAGCTATCTCCAGCTGATAACTACTTGCAAATGAAAACTTAGTTTTCTCCAAGAGATTCTCACTGAAACTACAAACCACTCCTTAGGACAGACCCCATACCCAACAGCAGGTGGCCAATGCAAAATGAACTCAGTGACATCTTTGTAATTTTTGGCCATCATTTTTGTCAGGGCATTTATTTTCCTTAAAGGTCCTTTTGATATGTACTATAGCTTCCAGTTTTATGCTTTTATGTAATTCCTGTGTGTCTTTATATATGTGTTTATATGTGTTTCTTATGTTTTCTCTTTGTATTTTTAAAAAATATTCATTTTTCAATTTGTCGTGTTGAGGTTTCCTTGACTTTATATTTTTTCTTATTTTAGTATTATTCCTTAGATGCCTGTTTATTTTCTAACAAAAGACAGAAAGGGTGCATATCTGGATGGGATGGAGCAGGGACTAAGAACTGGGAAGAGTTGGGAGAGGAAAAACCATAATAAGAATATAGTGTATGAAAAAATCTATTTTCGATTAAAGAAAAAAGAAAGGAGGGGGGAAGGAAGGAAGAAAAAGAAGGAAAAGAAGAAAGGACATGGGCTTAAGAGCAAATAGAAGAAATACCAGAACCCAGTATCTTCTCCACCATTGCTGGATATTATCTTCCTCCCTTTCTGATACAATATCATATAGCTGGGGCCCTATGTCTATCCTGAAACTTCACAGGTTTCCTGTAGATGTTCTATAAAGCTGTTTTCTTTTCCCGTGTTAACATGAATAGGTGGCTCTTGTATTTAGGTGTAGTAGTTATCTGGTGTAACGAGCTGCGTGAAGCCACGTCTGATAATCAGCTCCTAATTATGCCTAAGACCTGACTTATGCTATTATCACACAATGATCATCAGCTGCTTGCATATGTGTGGGCCTATGGGCAATGCCCACCTGGCAATCTGGGATTGGCAGCCCATGCCTACTTAAGGGCTGGAAGAGGTTTGCCCAGGGAGAGAGGAAGGAGAGAGGAGAGAGAGAGAAAGAGAAGGAGAAGGAGATAGAGATAGAGATAGATTGCTGTGAATAAAGTCCTGAAAACTGCTGCAAGAAGAGCTCCGGGTGTTGCGTTTTTCCTTGCTGGTCGAGGGTGGACGCCACAATCTGGTATTCTTACTCTGGTGTATTTTCTTGGTCTTTCATGTGTCTTTCTTGACACTGAAAAATTTTATTAAATACATTTCAATTTCTTTTTTTAATTGGAGATTAGGGCAACATCAGGGGAAGAAATTACAAGCAGTGTGATTGGTTAGTTTAGTGACATTATTGTATCTTTCTAGTTACCTGTTTCAACATTTGTTTGGACAGAATTTTAAAATGTCTGTTTCTAAGATTTTGAACACATATTTGCAATATCTGAATAAATATATATTCAGTTAGGCATTAATATTAGTTTCTGTTATGCATAAATATATTTTTATTGCTTAGTAATGTGTTTATAAAGAAATGGACAAATATGTTTTTTGAAACTCTTTTGTAGGGTAAAAAAAACAAGAAGCAGGGAACCAACCAATCACTGAGCACCCTGACTCTGAACCCACAGCCAGTGAAAGAAACATACCCTGTATTTGAGACCTGATCCAGGGAAAAAAACATCTTTATCCCTGAACCCAGGACAAAAGAAATCTGCCCTGACTCTGAAACTAATATCAAAGAAACATACTTTGTCCCTAGAATCAGAGACAATAAAACAAATATGCCCTGGTACTAAGATTAGAATCAAAAAGCTAAAAAGGATCAGTGAAAGAAACACGGTTTGGCCATAAAGTCAGAGCTATCTCTGCCCCTGACCAACTAAACTGACCAATCCCTGAGCAGGGAAAAGCTAACCAATCCCTCTTCTCCGTGGGAAAACTCTGGCCCTAAAAAGCCCTATGTAGACTTCACTGCCCCTTTAGTTAAAGGCCATGGATAAATCCCTCCCTGCCAGAATGAGGCACTCTCCTGGACTCCTTCTTCCCAGATAAATCTCTTTCTCAACAGAGTCTTCATTCACAGGTGCAAACTAGAAGAACCTGGCTGGGGCGTCCTTTGGGGACTGAGCTGAAAAACCTTGCTGAGACACTTCCTTAGGGGGACCCAGCAAGGCAGAGCAGAACAGAAGAACCTTGCTAGGACATTCTTTAAGAGGAGCTGAACAAGGCATGCAGAAAGAAGCAATTACTTTTCGCCTGAGCAGGAGGAGATTGCTAATTTCTGCAGGGTCTTCCCTTTTAGCAGAGTGTTAGCCAAAGAAGAAACATCTTGGGCTGGAGAAGAAGCAGATAGCACTGCTAGGACATTCCCTTAAGAGAACAGAGCGGAACTCA
>NC_022030.1:33497436-33506125 GCF_000317375.1 Microtus ochrogaster
AAAATAAAATAAAATAAAATAAAGCAAATATTGTGCCAAATGTTTTACTAGATAATATTGTAATGACTGAAATAACTGTCTTGATGGGTGTATCAGGTACTTTTCAGTCTATCATGACCAAATGCAACGTAAGGGAGAAATGACTTGTTTTGGCTTACAGGTTCAGAGAGATGGAGTCCATCATTATAAGAGCATGATAAAAAGGACAGAGAAAGCAAAGCATGAGTAGAAAACTAGACTGATCACCTTGCAACTGCTCATAGGAAGCAGAGAGAGAATAAAAAGTGAGGCTGTAAAACCCCACACCTTCTCCCTAGTAATGTGCTTCATCCAGCAAGGCTCTACTTCCAAGACCTTCTATACCATCCACAAAGAGTGCTACAAATTAGAAGCCAAGTACCTGAACATCTGAGCCTCTGAGGGACATTTCTTAAAGAAACAGTGTCAGCAAGCTACTCATTTCACATTAACATAAAAAAAAAACACATCTGAATTTTAACCAAGTGAAAGAATCTGTCATGTAATTGAAATCTCCAAACCAAAGCTCTGAATACTCATGGAATAGACAAATTTAATACTATACATCAATTGATTTGTACTTTCAAATTCATGGCGTATTTGCAATGATAACCAGGCTCTGTCAAAGACTTTGCTGTAGTACTTTATTTGTTTATTGTTGCTATACTGATCAATTATATTTTTACATGATGACGCGTCAATTAAGATTAATTGCCAACTCTTGCCAAGATAGTTGAATCATTCAAATGTAGAGAGAGTTACAGACATAGTTAACTCCTAATGCTGACATTTGAAAGAACTGTATGTCAATCATAATTTTGATTTTTCTTCTTGTAGTTATTAAAATGTTAACTCAAGTTGTATGAAAACATCAGTTCAAAATTCATGATATTCCTACAATTTATGTAGAATATACTAAGTGGCCATATTTATTTGAATTTTTCATGTGAAATTTCAAGCTATAATATATTTTAAATTATTGAGTGTTGGAATTTGTGAAAATGATATACATATATATTACAATCTCTCTAAATTAGTCTTTTAAAATAACTTTCTAATTATTTTATATTGGCCAAACGGGAGTCACATTTGCTGTGTGATATTAATTGAGATAAAGACATTTGGGAAAATAGATAAACCAATTTTGACAACAGCAGATTCTTATATAGTATATAATTGTAAAAAATATTATGACATAAAAGTATACATGGGATTATGAGTCAATATATGCAGAGGTAAGTATTATTAATTTTATATTGCTGTGTAGAAGTAGGCAAGCAGGCCTGCTTTTCATCCTGCCCAACTCCCGCACAGCTAGCTTTAAACCCGAAATAATAACACAGAAACTGTATTCTTTTAAACACTGCCTGGCCCATTATATCTAGCCTCTTCTTTGGCTAACTCTCATATCTTGACTAACCCATTTCTAATAATCTGTGTAACACCACAATGTGGTGTCTTACTGGGAAAGATTCAGCATGTCTGACCTGGCGGTTGGATCCAAGGCATCTGCCCTGGAGAGGAGAGGCATGGAGTCTGCCTCACTTCCTCCCAGCATTCTGTTCTGTTTTCTCCGCCTATCTAATTTTCTGTCCTATCAAATGGGCCAAGGCAGTTTCTTCATTAACCAATGAGAGTAACACATAGACAAATCATCATTTCCTACATCATTGCTGAAATATCATATCCAAAGATCTGGAAACAACAAGAAGGAAGAAAGATGACTCAAGGCAATGCATTGCTCCAGGCAGAAATGCAAAGATTAATCCTAAGGTTTTATCAAAAACAAAATTAGAAGAAAAATAGATTCAGTAGGTAAAGAATAAAAATCCTTAGAAATTTTCAGTTAATGGGAAAGAGAAGATATTTAGTTCCATTAATATCCAATATATTATCAATCTCTAAATTGTTAGAGAAGAAAACTATTTTGTGGTTAAATGCCAGTTATTGCACAATCTTTATATAAGTGCATGGATTGTTAGTCATATTTTACCTTTCAACAAGGTATTTAAATAGTGAACAGAGGAGAATATTTTTAAATTACATTCATAAAATTTTATTTTACTTTTAATTATGTATATGTCTGAATATGGACATGTGTATCTGATTGCAGGTACCCACAGAGGCCAGAGAATGATTTCAGATCTCCTGGATCTGCACTTTCAGGTGGTTCGAGTATTCCAATAAAGGTGCAGTAATCTGAACTTGAGTTTTCTGTAAGAGCAGCACTTGACCCTAAACACTGAACCTTCTTTCCAGCCCTCAGTTATATACTGTTAAAAATAGCAAGATTTATGTCATTTAAAATTTAATCAGTACTGATATTTAAAACATGAAGTCTGATAACTGGCATAGAGTATTTTGTGCTATGCAGAAACTCCTAAATTCTCATTTGTTATTGGGGAACATGCCTCAAAGATTTCCAAGATATCTCTTTGGTATTAATTTCTCAAGTATAATGAAATTAAATAGAATTTTATGCCAAAAAGAGTTATATTTAGTTCCTACTGTAAAAACAAAATCAAAGCAACTTTTCATTATTTGATGTATGCACATTTTAAAAACATCTGCATCGTCTGATACAATATCACTAATTAAAAGTTGTTTTCTCACGCAGTATAAATGGGGGTTTTAATGTGCTGGTTACTAAAAATTGGCTAAAATAGTGACATTCTACTTGGAACTCATTGATTACAAACTTGCTTATATCCATCAGGCTGAAGTAACCCCTTTATTTTTTCAGAGAAAAAGAAGTGTTTAATTTGTTAGCGCTTACCTCAGAATATTCTATTGTTTAGCATATTATTTTGCTGGATATTGTTTTGGCAATTATTGTGTTATTTAGACAAGAAAAAATACCCCAAGAAAATTAGGGTTTAGTAATACAGGGAATGTTGATGAGAAGCTATGCAGTGTAGCTTTATTTTAAAATGCACTAACTGGGCAGTGGTGGCACATGCCTTTAATCCCAGCATTTGGGAGGCAGAGGCAGGTGGATCTCTGTGAGTTCAAGGCCAGTCTGGTCTACAGAGTGAGTTACAGACCAGGCTCCAAAGCTATACAGGGAAACCCTGTCTCAAACAAAACAAAACAACCAAAATAAAATAAAATGAAATGGAATAACCACATGTCTGTTTATACATGTTTTCTATCTATTCATTAGTCAGAGGGAAGTCAAATAGCCAAGTACTAGGTTGAGAAAATATGAAACTAAATATGGGACCGTGAGATACAAAGGGGTAAACATCAGCTCACCCACCAGTCTACCACAACATGGAACTCTGAACCATGCCTCCCCAAACATTCTATCATGTAGAGATAAAAGCCAGGTCCTACCCTAAACAACATAACCTGTGACTCATTGTGATGGTTAATAGTGAACACGAACCTTACAGGAGCTATCATCACATAGGAAAAAGCATGGGCACATCTGTGACAGATGGTCTTGGTTGAGTTAACAGAGCGGGAGAGATCCATTTGAAATGGAAAGGCTATACTCAATGGCTGGGGTTCTGGTGATCACTCTCTGCCCCTAGACTGTGGATCAATCTGACAAGCTGCTTCAAGCTTCTGCCACCAGGACTTGTAAGCCATAATTAGATCGTACTCTGGAACACTAAGCCATATTAAAGGCTGACTTGCGTCCATTAAGATGCTTCGTGCAGGCATTTTCTTCACAGCAATAGGATAAGAAACTAATATTCCCACGTGTGACTATTTCATGGACATTTACAGCATCATTTAAAAGAAAGAATGTAGACCAAGTAGAGATATAGCTTATTGAAATGGATAAAGACTCATCTCTTCCTGGGCTGTTGGATTGATAAGAGCAAAAATTATTAAAAGTAATGTTAAGCCTTGTTAAAACTGTTGATAATATAACTGATAAGTGCTATTTATATGGACTTCTTCTGATGTTTATCTGCCTGGGAATGAGAAACACTGAACAGTGCTGATTTGAACTACCTAACTGAAATCTATTGCTTTTCTTTTGCTGATGATACCTAGGGTGGCTTGAACAGAAGGACTATTAAAAAGGAAGCTAACGGGACTGCCATTCTGCAGACAAGGGCTGCTTTGGGCATTTTGACAGGTAAGTTGAAGAATGTATATCACAGTTGAAGTCGAGTGGCAGCTGCAGCTCCTGAAGCTATAGCTGAGCGCTAAGTAACTATCTCAAATGGCCATTTACATCCCATGCTTTGCTATGGAAAGCCTCAGGGATCTCTAAGATGACACTGTAGGCTTTTCCATGCAAAAGCGCTCCTGGAGCTGCAAACTGCTCTGCGATCCAGGGCAGGCTGTGTTTAGTGTAAACAGAAATTTTACTCTGAGTGTAAGGTTTGCTGTGATTGGTACAAACTCCCCTTCTCTGATGACACAGACAAGCCTTGTGACTCATGGGTGAGCTAGCTGAAAGACTCCTGGGTTGCCACCCTGGTATTTCAATGTTCAGCCCAGTGAGAGGCTTCCACTCCTTCACGGTGTTCCTTGCTTGCATTTGGTGAATGAACTCAGTTGGTACTGTGAAGAAAGAAGTAGCGGCAACCGGAGCAGGGCAGCAGCAACAACATAGATTGCTGGGGCCTAAAGGTAGCAGTAGCAGCGATTGTGGAACAGTGGGAGAGCCAAGCTACAGAAGGGGAAGAGCAGCTGGCTGCTTTGACAGCTGCCATAGAGGCAGAGCTACTGAGTATGCCGGTGGAGTTCATCAGAATATCCACGGATTGACAAGCAGTGAAAGCATAGCTGTGGGAACCACACTGCCTTGACAGGTGCCAGAGCCAGAGATGAAAAGTCAGCCAAGTGAGCTGAAAACACCTTCAAAAGAGGTGAAACTGGGAGAGCAGCAGCTGCCAGGGACCCAAGCAGAGACACCGAGAAAAAGCTCTGGATTGGGTTTCATGGACGGTGACAGCTGAGGCTATGACTGTAGCAAGCTGATGTCCAGGGCTGAATAATCTCAACATTCGAGGTACACAAAGGAGTTTTAGGAGGTAGGGTTCAAGGTCTTGGTTTCGTAGCTCTGGGTAACAGAGGCAACCTGCAGTTGCTCTTGTTTATCAGCTGCCAGAAATCTCTCAAATGCTAAAGAGCACAAAAGCTGCCAAGTGTTAGCACTTGAAGCTCCTTCTTCCCTTCCCTTTCTTTCTATTCAAGTAAACATATCAGCTAATTAATTGATAACAATAAGACTTTTTTACATTTATTGTATGTGCGTGTCATATGACATATGGAGAGGTCAGATAGCAACTTGTTTAGGATGTCTTAGTTCGCTTTTTGTTGCTGTGATAATCCACATGACCAAAGGCAACTTTGTAATGAATGGGTTTATTTTAGCTTATAGCTGATCTTCCGTCATGAAGGAAGACAGGAAGGAAAAGCATGACAGGAAACCATAGAGAAGAACGGAGGCAGGTACTTTGGAGAAATATTGTTTACCGGTTTGCTTACCATGTCTTGTGTAGCTTTCTTTTCTCTACAACTCAGGACCACGTCCTCAGGGGTGGCACCACCACTCCACTCCAACATCAGTCATCAATGAAGATGCTCCAAGGACATTTATACAGGCCAATTTGATGAAAGCAACTCCCCAGTTGAGGTTCCCTCTTCCCAATGGCTTCAGTTTGTGTCAAGTTGACAGAACTAAACCAGAATATATGTGTTCTATTCTTCAACAAGAATATATTGGACAATACGAAGTACTAGAATAAGTTTTTTGTTAAATACTTTTGAATAAGTTTTTGTGGGTCATAGGAAAAAACATTTTAATTTAGAAAACGTATACATTAAGCTTGCTATAGGAAATATTTGCTCATTTTAAATTATTGCAGTATGTTGACGATAAGACCTAGATGTATCTCCTTCTGTTGTGGAATATTAGTTTCAGGTGTGTTACATTTGTTTGTGCTGTGGAATATTTGTTTAATGTTATGAAAATGTGATGCATTCTTTTATGTTGCATTTTTCAGCTCTGTAAAGCTGTGTTACTGTGCCTACCTAAAACACCAAATTGGTCTAATAAAGAGCTGAATGGCCAATAACTAGGCAGGAGAGGGATAGATGGAAATACCAGGGAGAACAAATAAATATGAGAAATCTAGACTCACGAGATGACTAAGGATTGAGAAAAGGAGGAGAGGGGGATTCCAGGGACCAGTCACCCAACAACTCAGCCAGTCATGGAGTAAGAAGGAAAGAAACATATATAGAATAAAGAGAGGTAAAAATCCTGAGGCAAAATGTATTTAAATAGAAATTGGATAATTTCAGTTAGAAAATCTGGCTAGAGAGAAGCCAAGCTAAGGTCAGGCATCTATAAGTAAGAATAAATCTCTGTGTATTAATTTGGGAACTGGGTTGTGGGCCCACATGGAGTAAGAAAAGAACAAACTACATTCTTGTATCACACAATTACTAAAAAATTAGTTTTTTTATAAGCAATGTTCATCGTACATAAATATATTCATTTTAATGCTGTAAAACACAATATCTCTTGGTGAAAGATAACTTTAATGTAGTATTTACATGAAGAAATTCTGTATTTCTAAAACAATAGTAATGGTAATGAATTAAAAAGACAGTGGAACTGCTAGGAAAATATTTGAAAGATCAAAGCAAAAACTTATTAGTATTAATTCTTGTGTACCTTCCAGTTATTTTATCATTAGAATTTTAAAACTTTCTTTTTCCAAAATTAACATGTGTAATTGAAATTTCAAAGTCCTATAATGATGTTTAGAAGGACAATGCTATTGAGCAAGTTTTACATGGTAAAAACAGTTTAGAAGGAAAAGAAATACTTTCCACAGTTTCTGTCCAGAGAAGGAAAGAGGGGAGCAAGCACCTGAGCCTGGGGGCACAGTGAGGGCAGAGCACTGGGGAGGGTTCAATGGGACAGGGCTGTCACCTGCTATTAACTATAGATAAACCAGCGTTGGCTTATATAGGAATAATGTTCCTTAAAGAGCATGTTATAGAGTGCAGGAAACCAGGGAAAAGGAAAGAAGATATATTCTGTTAAAATTCTGTGCCTTTTTCAAAGTCCATTGTTGTGCTACTTAAAACTAGGCCATTCGCAAACAAGCCCAAAGAAGATGGATAACATCAAAGTATTCCAGAGAAATGGAGTTTTCATGGCTCTGAGCACAGACCAGCTTCTGCCACTTTGTATTTTCCCAAGGCCTGTGCAGCTGAATCGATGTAGGGAAATTGACAACTAAATTAGATTGAGCATTCCACATTTTATACATTTTTCTAAGTCACTTACTTTGGGGCCAAATTTCAGTGGATGCTAATATGTCTCATTTATTGATGCCAAGAAGATATGACATGCTTGCAATTGAGATAGTATTAGGAGAATAACACAATTCAGTGTTTGTAAATACTATTTTTCTGTACTAATTTGAAGTTGGGTCTTCATGGGTTCCTTTGCCAAAAGAAAGAAAACAAAATAGATGAACCGTGCCAATAGAGAGTATTAAGCCCCAAGGAAATATAATCAATTAAACTATTTATGTTTTTACTGTATTCAACCAAAAGCACAAGACTCTCAAGTGGTAAAGTATTTATGCAGAACAAAGTAGTTTTGAGTCTGCTGCATAGACCCAAATGATTGAGTATCAGTGAATCTATAATAATGGTTTTCAAACAGCTTTTAAAGTGAATGGTACTGCATATAAGATGGTTAAAAAGTTGGATGTTATAGCACATACAGAAGGAAAAAGAAATTAGAATGATTTAAAAAATCTTCCCCAGTGTATATGAGGCGATTCACAGCAGGTATAATCAATAAGCCTGCATAAATTACTACTTAGTGCAGAATCTGAAAAAGTATTCTAAATAGCTGAACTTAACCACCCTGTTTTTAGTATATATTATGCTACAGTAGTTTCTGGATATTTCTTCTTGTGAAAAAAATCGAAGTTTAGGTTGCAATTTAATAGTTTAATATCAATATGCGTTTGAAAAAAATTTTAAGTATATGCTAAATTGCTTATTGCAATGGATATGAACATAGTATATAAGTACACCTCTCTGTACTTAACCTATTACATAAAGTAGAAATGATTATTATAATGAGTATTTTAAGCCTCATTATAGAATTATAGAAGTTTGATAGTTTTGATACATAATCAGAATGTTTGATGAATAAAACAGTGTAACACTACTCTGTTCTTTTCAAATTATCTCTTTTTATCCTTTTATTGACGTGTCAGGAAGAGTGGGTGAACTGATAAGTAAGTATGCAAGAACAGAAAAGAAATTGAAAGCCATGAAAGCCTAAGAGATACAAACCAATAAAAAGTGCTTTATTAAAAAGCACATGACCCTTGGAACCCAAGATAGCATTATATTAGAAGGTAGTACCCACAGTTTTATCAGCTTTCTGTTCAGTCAATAACTTTATCTAATTAAAATTTTAGTGCATATATGACTATGTAAGTATTAGATATGCCAAGGTGTAGGTGTGTGCTCCTGTGTGCATGTGCAGAGGAGAATATCTGGTTTCTTCCTTCATCATTACTATCTGTCCTCCCACTCTCTTCCACAGTCTCTCACTGAAACATACAACTAGGCATCTGCTAAGCAAGACCCAGTGACCTTCATGTCTCTGTTCTGAATAATGTTGGAGTTACAGGCTCCTATCAGACATCCTCAGCTTTTTTTT
>NC_022030.1:33506641-33538441 GCF_000317375.1 Microtus ochrogaster
CTCCTGAATATTAACCTTTATCAGGCGATGAAAGGAGACAGAGACAGAGACCCACATTGGAGCACAGGACAGAAATCTCAAGGTCCAAATCAGGAGCAGAAGGAGAGGGAGCACAAGCATCCTCAGCTTTTGACATGCGTATGCATATTTTTTTTAAAAAAAATTCACATCCTCAGGCTTGAGTAACAAGTGCTTTTACACACTGAGATATCTCTCAAAGTTCTTAAAAGCTCTCATCCAAAGTTTTTTAAACTGTTTAAGGCAAATATTTCCAAAAAATAGACACGTTGCCTTCTCATTTAAGGAAATGCAGGGAAAACTAGTTAGTCATTCAAAGTTTCTGTGACTTCACTCCAAATCTTATTTATCCACCGTCCTGAAAATAAACAGGGAGGCTCTCCAATACAATTTCTCAACCTACATCTGAGAAAAGGCCATCCTCTATCATTTAGACACAGTCTAGAAAGTAAAGACCCTGAAACTCTTTAGACAAAATAACAGTTGGTAAAGATGAAGAAGAAGCTGTGTATGATGATTCAGCAACCCCAACCCTAGCGAGGGGGATAAGATCAATAAATAAAAGAATGTATTCAGGAGCTTATAAGATAAAAGTACATATAAGAAAAATGTGACTTGAGACACAGTGGAAATGTATAGTCATGCTTTGACTGTGCTAAAATAGATATCTTCACATGGATTTTATACAATTTAATGGATGAGAGTAGGGTAGAGCATTATAAAATTAAAGACACTGAGTCACCATTCCATTAAATGAATAGCTTTGTCAGAGCAATCAGAGGAGAGTGAGTGGTAGTTTTAGGATCCGAGGGATTCTAGATTTAGAAAGGTGTTTTGCAGACTTGTGGGAGTTATTTATGAATATCCTGATTCCATTTAAAGCTAAACAATTATATTACCAAATTTTCACAATGTATTTTGATCATACTTACCTACCTCCATCAACTCTTCCTAGACCCACAAGCCCATTCCTAGCCACACAACTTTATGTCCTTTACTTAAAAAGAAAATTGCTAAGAGGGATGCCCAAATAGTCTTGCCATATATGGACTTCTACTAAAGCATGGTTTACTTATCTGGAGCTACTCTCTTAAAAAACAGAGTCTCCGTGAGAGAGTGAGAGTCATTCAATAGTTTCTCTACTGGGGATCAGACTTTGTGTGCACTTCTTCCATATGTACTGGGATTTTGTCTGGCTGGAACATATGCAGGCTTTGTCTATGTTCTTACTGTTGTAATTTTAAAAAGTGGCATTAGAGAGAAAGATGCCATGCAGTAGAGTTCAAGTGGAGGGATTTTTATTAGGAGAAAGGGAACATAAAAAGAGAGAGAGTGGGATGACCAGCATCTGGGGACAGGAGTGACAGAAAAGGAGAGACAGACAGAAAAAGAGAGAGATTGGAGGTGAGCAGGGCTCTTTTAAAAGAGAACCTAGTGAATGTGCACAGTAGGTACTTTTAGCACTACAGCTAAGGACATTGCCTGTCAGAACCCCAAGGGCAGGCCAGTGCGGATGCCTGCATACTAACACTTACAACTGTCGTGAGTTCATAAGTCCAGTTGCCCTACTGTGTCCAGAAGACAGAGTATTTGTAGACACCTTCTCGTTTAGACTCTTTCTGACCCCCTCTCTGTAATGATCCCAGAGCTGCACTAGAAAGGGGTGTGAAGATATTTTCTGTTTAGGCAGAGCATTCTGCAGTTTCTTACTCTCTAAGCCTTTGGCAAGCTCTGGATCTCTCTGTTAACCTCAATCTACTGCAAACAACAGCTTATCTGGTTTGGGTGGAAAGATAGATTAATCTAACATAAAGAAAAGTCATTAGGAGCCAGTTTAATACTATGACAATGCAGCATGAAGATAGTAGTAGGTTCGTCTTTAGGCGAACCTGTCTAGCCATAGGTTGTTGGCCTGATAATGGTGCCAAGTATAGGTTTTGCCTTTTGGGGTAGAGCTTAAATCTAAACAGAAAGTAGTTGGCTATTTCCATGATGTTTACAACAGTATTACACCAGTGAGCTTGTCTTGCTATGCTAACCATAACTGTATTTTTCAAGATTCCCAGCTGGGTATGACTGATGATTAATTTTTGCCTCTGGTGTCCTGTATAGAATCATGCAGTTCTATAAAAGCTGGCCAGAAGGTATGAAGCTTCCAGGTCAATATTAGATTAATTTCTCCATGTTCTATGACTTACATATATTATGTCTTCAGCAATATGGTCAAGTATTGGAGGGGAGTCAAGAGCATTAATCATACCTTGTAATGTTTGAGGGTCTATGGACTCTCATCAGCAAACACCTCCAAAATAAACAACTAATCTTTGACTTTTTATTTGTTAAGCTATTGTGACTAGTTGAGAACTTGTCACCTCCTTATTTGATGATCCCATTTTAAAATATAATGTTATTAGGAAGTTTTTACAATAGTAGGTTTCCATGTGATTTTTGAAAGAACTCCAGTGCTATGTATTCCCCAAATTCATCCTCTACTTTGCCCTCCCTTCTCCAAGGCTAATATAACTCTTTCTACCTCTTAACCCGTTATACTACTACTTTCTAGTTCTTGTCCTTTTAATGTCTCCTACACGGGCCTTTAATATTTTTCTGACCTTTGTGGGAATTCCAAATGAAACACACATAGCTGAAGACTCACAGTTCGCATCCACTGATGAAAGAAAACATGGAACATTTGCCTTTTGTGTTTGGATTACCTCACTTGAAATGATTGTTTCTGGTTTTATCCATTCACCTGCAGATTTTATAATTTCATATTTTCTCAAAAGCTTTAATAATACTCTATTGTATAAATATACCATATTTCCACTCAACTTCATTTTTGAAATCCTAGTTTGTAGCAGAAGTTACTAAAATGCTTTGCTACCCACAAGACATCACAGTACAGGTATTAAATATATTTCCACACACATTACCAAGGGTTAAACAAAATTAAGAGCAGGCAGTGCATCAGCTAATTAGGCCTAATACGTTGTTTGGAATTAAAGTCAAATTCTTTTAATTGTCACATCTCAGCAGGACTAGGAATACAAACTTGTAATTAGGTGATGGTCGTGATGATAAAAGCTTAATTTGCACAGATTGTATAAGGAAAGTTACTTTTTCTTGAACCAGTTGCTGTATAGACAAACTAGGTTCTATTTTTGACAAAACTCATTGAATAACTGTATATGAAGTGAACTAGTCGTGCTAGTGTCTCTTAATTATGTGTAGCATCATTAAAATTTGTATTTTTAGGAAAATTATTTCTATATTAGGAAAATAATATAACTATCATAGAAATTATCATATATAAACTATAACCTGCACTAAAATAAACTCTGCCAGTCAACATCAGAAATACTCTAATATACATGACTCTTGGGGGATGTCAACAGAAGTGGGAAGATTCTTAGGAATTAAATAGTTACAAACATGAAATAAGTCACTATAAATTGTTTATTTAAGTATTGCAAATAGCTTAAATTATACTTTTTTCCCCATCCCCCTACAAATGTTCTTGATAATGGAAATAAGGACGTCAACAAATAAAGATGTTATTTCATTTAACCATATATCAGATACAAAAACCCACTGAAGACTTATCCAATATTCTTTTTTTTTAACAAAAATAGGGAAAGGTTGATTTTGGCTCACAGCTCAAGGTTACAGTACACCATGGGAAGGAAATTATTATGGCAAAAATGTGAAATAAGTCATGTTATGTCTGTGGTCAGGAAACAGAGAGAAATATGTTGGTGTTCAACACATTTTCTTCTTTTCATTCAGTTCAGGATCTCACCCCATTTATGGTGTCACCCACATTCAGAGTGTGTTATCTTTCTTCAATTAAACATTTCCTGAAGTACACTTACATACACACCCAAACGTTTCCATGGTGATTCTAAACCCAGTCAAATTGACGGCAAAAATTAACCATCTCACAGACTCTAACTGTAAAAGATATAAAGCCATTTATTATGATCCACAATCCCATCTCCTAAGGGTCTCCCAATTTAAAGACTTGCTATCTCAGTCAATGAAAGATCTTTTTTATCATTCCTGAAAGTGATTCACTTGAATACTGTCCTTATCTCCCTGCCTCCTCTTTACTGCTGTTGATATTCTTAACCAGGATGGTGTACTAAAATGAAAGAATGTGTACAGAGACATCTCTGTTTAAAAGGTAAATTATAAAAAACAATGAATTCCCATCTAAATTAGATATGATATTGAATTTTTATGACAATAAGCTCTATTAAACACTTGTGTAAAAGGATTTTAGAACTGACAAAATGTCTTATTAAGCAATGAGTTAGCCTCTAAGCATAAAGACCTGAGTTTGATCTCTGGGACTCACATTGTAGGAGAGACTTTATTCCTCACGTTGTTCTCTGACCTCTAAACGCACCATGGAATGTGCATGCCTACATGTTCAAACACATATATACAATAGATAGATATATAAATAAATAAGCAAATAAATAAATAATATATGATTAAACGATAATGCATCTTGACTGAGTTCTAGTGTTGCTGTATTGTAATCTGCCTCCAAGATAAAATGCTGTTTGAATGTGCTATTTTCTGTTATTATATGTAGCTGAATACCTTTTCCTTTGTGTGTCTTTGTGGTGACTCAAACTACATTTTATACAAAGTAAAAAGAGATACACGTGTTATAAGAAAATTGATTTAATTAGAATATGGAGGAGAGTCAAATATGAGAGTGTAAGTTAGCTTCCTTGTCAAATAAACTAATAGATAGTAGCATCATTTTTAAACAGGACTGCAAAGGGTTCACCATTAAAACGATGGATATCAAAGGGAAATGCATTTTAATTTTAATGTATTGTGTTTATAATACATAAATAGGTTTCTGGGAAAGCTGGATACTACTTCAGTCCCAGTCTGCCATTCACATTAGCTGTGTAGGCAGCAAGTGACTATTTACAATGCAAAGATTTCTTTTGCTTTATAATGGAAACTTGGACCAGTAGTACCTGGTTTAATATCCTCTAGTTCATAAAAACAACGCTTAGAAACATACAGGTAAATGAACTTGGACTGTAGTCTGGGTTGAAAGGTCACCTCTGAACGAAACAATCGTTTTCAATTAACATTCAAACCACTATGCACCTCAGTGAACTATATGGAAGGACACAGTGTATTATTAAAAGATTAGTTTACATTATGGGCTGACAAGAATGGCTTGTAAAGTGTGATTCATGCAACGAAACAGCACATTAAAGGTAATTTCTTCTCTGTCTGCTCTGCAATAATGAAAATAACCAAGAAACAATGTGATGGACCTAACAAGTCCATAAACATTGAGAACTGGGTCACCTATGCCCCACCATCTTTCTCATGCCTGGCAGCTGAGGTTGTTTCCTCTCCCTGGGGAAAAGGACAATCCTTTAATTCAACAACATGTTCTTATTTTTAAGATGAGCAGTGTATCAAAACAAACAACCCAGAAAACACAGTAAAAATAAACACTAATTAGAATTATGTCTAAACTTCAATCTGTACTTTGCCTGTTGATAACTTTAGAATGAGAATCAAGCAACCCTGTCAAGGTAATGACTCAAAGCAAAATAATTTAAAAGTATTGAGATGCTTAGAGACATATCAAAATTATCAAAGAATATTGTGAATAATCTATGATCCTTGCTGTAAGTCAGAATGTGGTATAGGTAGATATACCATATTTTTACTCCAGTTCATATAATGAGAGTATAGATTGCGCTGGAATTCACAGTAGAAATCTATAGCTCTCTTGCTTAATATGTTTTTATAAAACAAGATATATTAACACATCATTTATATATATAAAACTTTATCGAAACATATTTGTAAACTATGACAAATTAAGTCTATATTACAGTTATTATAAAATTACAATTGTTTAAGAATTACTGGGTTAATAATGAAATGAAATGAATTAACTTTTTTTTTAGATTTATTTATTAATTATGTATACAGCATCTGCCTGCATGTATCCCTGCAGGCCAGAAGAGGGCACCAGATCTTATTACAGATGGTTGTGAGCCACCATGTGGTTGGTGGGAATTGAACTCAGGACCTCTGGAAGAACAGTCAGTGCTCCTAACCTCTGAGCCACCTCTCAGCCCCATGAATTAACTTTTTAAAGTGTATTCCCAGTAAATAATTATACCATAAATGAGATAGAGTAAACTATTGTCTAATTTATACTACTATACCCTAAATTGCCATTATCTACATTTGGCCATTTCTTTCATTTAAAGCATAATAATCTGTTACCCTATCCTAACTGTACAGTTGACAAATTCCTAATTATATTGCAGATCCCACTATAGATGCAATGCTAGATCATTTTAGGTGTGAATATTACTTAACTGTAAGACAGTCATACATACAGCTATCCCTTACTTCCTACCAAGTCTCTAGGATAAGATTGACATTTCAACCAGTGGACTGAATAAGGATTTACTCTCATCTAGTGTGGGAGAACAGCAAGTGAGCACATCAAGGCACATAGAGATCAAAGCTGAAGAGACAATGTGAGTTTGTTTTCCCTTATCTGAAGTGCTGATGTTGCTCTTCTACTTCCATCCTTGGTGATGAGACCTAAAAGATTTCTGTCTCTGGGCTCTCAGATTGTACTAGCAGTTTCTCTGGTTCTCAGATCGTTGGCCTTAATCATGTTATCATGACTTCTTACTCTTATGTTTTAGACTTGGACTCAGCACATGACTGACTGATTTGGTGATCTAGAGTAGTTAATGCCTAGAGTGTTCTGCAAAGATGAGTGAGCCAATCCCCTTGATAAAGTTATATTCAAGTCTATTTCCTTATTCTATTTATTCACACTCTCTCTGTCTCTCCCTCCCCCCTTTCTGTTTGTCCTGTTTCTCTGAAGAACCCTAATACATTCCATCTGTTAATCAAGATATCTATTTCTTTAATAAGTTTCTGTTGTCTTCTCATTATTACTTTAATGGTTGTTTCTCACACAGTCTCCCTTTATATGTCCTGAACTTTACAAAAGTAAAGTAGTGTTTTCAACAATTTCATGTGTGTAAAGAGTTATTGGTTACATGGACTGATACTGCTCATGAGAATAAAACATACTAATACATCAAATCCCCATTGGAAAACAATAAATAACAGCATCAATGATAAAGATAAGGGGAATAAGTTTGGCAAGAGTTTTTTTTTTTCAAGGGGTTAGAGAGGTTTGTGCATTCATGGCCACGAGAAAGGCTGACAGACTTAGCTTCATGACTTGTGTTGAGAATGTGCTCTGATATGAATTGCTGCCTTTGTCCTATTTGGGAAGGGGCTGTTTGTCAGATATAATTAGGAAGACGTAAAGATTTCAAGGTCAGCATGTGCTTCTTAACAGGACCTTGCCTCCAAAACCAGCCAACCAACCAACCAACCAAACAAACAAACAAAATCACTCCAGATATAATACATGGGTAGAGTATTTACCTAGTTTGCATAATACTCTGGTTTCAATCCCCTAAGTCATAAATATGCTATAATATTATTATGGATAATCACCTGTGAATGGGAAAAGTTAAGCCTGTAAAGGCTGATTGGCTGACTATAACCTAACGGATGTGGAGAAGCTTGAATGCTGATATTCCAAAACCTAATTAAGGTTTTCCTTGGGCTATTTTTAGTTACCTAAGTAGTCATTCCTTATCTCTTTCTATGTCGTGTTTAACACAATATCACTAACAGATAGTAATCCTTTGGAATGTCTGAATAGAGCCCTGGGATCCACCAATGAAAAGGCTAGGAATGCTGTCAGATTATATAAAAGATCTATATCAGAGTTTTCTTCACTCTGCTATAACATGCCTACCCAGCACCTGCCAAGGTATTTGAAACATGTTTCAATTTATGGCTCTCTTAGTTCTATTACTATAAAAAGTTCATGAACCTCTATATAACCTTGGAACATGGAAACTGGTGTAACTTAAAATGTATTTCCTGGCTATCATCACTCATCTTTGGCCCTATAATAAACTACCTCATATCTGCTTTAACGCGGGAAGTGTATTTTTAGGTCAACACATCATACTTAACAGGAGCTAACTACTTTGACCTTGCTGTTGTGACTCAACTTGGTACTTCAGAAGAAAACTCCCCCAATTGGTTCATAAATTTGAATGCTTTGTCCCTTGTTAGTAGAGTTGTTTGCGAAGGGCTAGGAGGTGTAACCTTGTTAAAGTAGGTATGAACATAGTGGAAGGGGTATGTCACTTGGGGGTGCTTTGAGGTTTCAAAGGCCCAACCCAGACTGAGTTTTACTCTGTCTCTGACTGCATTTTACAGATCAGATGTGATCTTTTGACTACTGCTACAGCACCATGCCTACCTGTTGCCAAGTTCCCTGCCATGATGATTATGGACTAGCCTTTTGAAACTGTAGTCAAGTCCCAATCAAATGCTTCCTTTTGCAAATTGTCTTGATCATGAAGCAGAGAAGTAACGAAGACACTCAGTAAGTAGATCATCAATCATGTCCTCATCACCCCTCCCAATTTCCATATCCTCTCAGAACCAATAATCTAGTCTCAACTTTTATAGATGTCACAAAAATTATATCATGTGACATTTGATTTCTTGTGCCATTCTTTCTTCACTTAACACAAAGAACTTCACTTCCACTTATTTTTGTTACAAGAGTATTTCATTCATTTTCCCATTATGTTTTGTTCTGTTTCTCTTTTAAATGGGATATGGACCCCTTATAGCTTGGAACTCCCTATGTAGCTCAGGATGGTCTCCAACAGCTATTCTTCTCTTCTCTTCTCTTCTCTTCTCTTCTCTTCTCTTCTCTTCTCTTCTCTTCTCTTCTCTTCTCTTCTCTTCTCATGTTCAGGGATTAAAGATAGCACTACTGGCTAGATATCATTTGTTAAATGAGTATTATTTTGTGGTCTATGTGTAGCATTTTTTCTTTATACATTTACAGGTTGATGTACATTCTTACTGCTTTCATATCTTGGGTATTTCTAACAGTGCAGAAAACTACCCATGAGAACAGAGTCTGTTTGATATGTGTATTTCCTTTGCCTGTATACCAAGAAGAATCCCATATCTTACACTAGTGTTTTTATTGTATTTGGATATTTTTTGTTGTTGTTTTTGAAATGGAGTCTCACTCTGTAGCTTGTTTTGGTTTGAACTTATTGCTATGCTCTGCTTCAATCCTCTGAGTTGTGAGATGATAAAAATCAGTCACTGTGATCAACTCAAACTGTTTTTCATGACAGTTGTACTGATTCACTTCTAACTAGGAGTATGTGTGTCCCACTTTCCCAAGGGTTCAAAATTATTTATTTATTGATTATCTGGTAAAAAGCCATCCTAACTGGAATGTGATGATATTATATAGTATGTTTCATGTTCATTTTTCTGTAGGAAGAGGTCTTTTTCAGGTGTCTTTGCAGAGGGATTTGGGACTGTGTCAAGCCAATTTTTCTCTGCTATGATTCAGTACCACACCTATCTTCTCCCGTTTTCTTCCTCTTCCTAGTTTGCTCCAAAGTTTAAAAGACTGTCTGAGCCTTTTTTTTTTCCGATCTCTTTCATAGTTGTTCCATTTCTGTCTTTGTCGATTCCCTTGACTGTTGTGGCATTCCATGGGAGAAAGTGAAATAATGAAAGTCGCTGCTTTTTCCAGCTACAGACACTTGTTTATACATTGCTGTGATTAGCTCTTTCAGCTTTGACATTCCCCCTTACTGACATCATCTGACACCCTAGTCTTCTAGCTCAGTGGAAGTTCCGTAGAGTGGGAAAATTTTTCATATGTTAAAATCTATAAAATGTCAGTCACTCATACACACATATAAAAACAATATCACACAGTTTTTATGTTTCAAGACTGTGGAGAAAAATGAACTGAGCTTTGTGTGGGAATATAATCTAGGTTTTCTGCGCTACTTGAATGGGATCTGGAAGAGAAAATAGCAATACTTCCACTTCTTAAGTCTTGGATTGTCATCGCACACCTGGAACTGTATGACAGTCTTAGCTTTTTATTTGGATATCGACTAGAAGTGTTTTGCTTCCTTGAGGTCATGTTAGGTCATACTGCAATTCCCTGGAAAATGGTCAGAGGACCAGTCAGACAGGGTCTCTCACAACATGGGAATTTGCTCCTTCAAATAAAATCTTGAAATTATCCATAAAGAGAGCAATAACTGACACCGATAACTAAATCATATTATTAGTGAATTATTTCCTTTTTTATTTAGTCCATGTGGTGTGCATTAAGTATTCCCAGAGTAATGTAGCTTTTCTCTTGGGATATAGTAAGATTATTTAGGGGGTGTGACCTTTGTCTCCCTCACTCCCTATTTTATTTTTGATGAGAAATAAGTCTGCAAAGACATAAGAGAAACCCAGCATAGGATTCATGTCTCTGTTTTAATTGACTAAGATTCCTTGATAGGCATCAATTTTGCAAATTCTTAATTTTTAATAAAGGTATAGATACAGATGTATATATCTGGCTATGTATACATGCAATGTATATGTATGTGACACAACATGGGTGTGGACTTTAGGGTATAACTTATGCGGTTAGGCTCTCTCTTTTTACCTTATGGGTTCTGGGGATCAGCTCAGACCATCCGATTTGGAGCCCAGTGCAACTACGTACTTAGCAATCTCACCCACCTCCTATGTTGCAAATTCTTGACAATGAGTATAAAAGGCTTAAGAGTCCATAAATGTGGACAACTATATAAAAAGCCAAATGCTAATATTTAATAGCAGAATAAAGGTTTTAAAATTTTAATCTATCTTCTCATTGGATTTTGAAATTCTGGAATTTTGCATTTAAATTTTGATTGGACAAAATAAAGTCACAAAAAAGAGAGGACTCATCAAATTCAATTAGAATAAAAACAAAAACTTGTTATGAAGTTTGCTTTTCAATTTAACATCTAGGGAAACTACTATTTTTAAGAAAAAATAATATGCTTATAGACTCTCTGGGAATTTCATAAAATATATTTTGACTGTATCAATCTCCCTTTGCCAAGTCCTCCCAGATCTTTCCACATCTCTGTACTCATCCAACTCCATGATCTTTCTCTCTTTCTCTTTCTCCTCCCCCCCCGCCCCGTGTGCATGTATATATGTATGTATTCCTTTCTCCCTCTCCCATCAGGTCCAGTTTGTGTTGACTGACTACTTCTGGGCATTGGACCTGTCTGGTGGTGTTATTGATACTTCCAGCATCGTTTCATTGAAAAACAATGATATTCCCTCTCCCAGAATCTGTCACTTGCCCACATTTACTTGACAAGGCATGGACTATCATGTGTAACTTCTCTCTTCCAGCTTGAGCTTGTGCAGGCCTTGTGCATGCTGTCGCAATCTCTGTGAATTCATATGTGCATCTGCCAGGTTGTGTCTTGAAAGCACTCTTTTCTACGAGTCATCTACCACCTCTGGCTCATACAACATCCCATCTCTCTTTCATATAGATCCATGAGTCTCGAGAGGGGACTGTGACATGAATATCCCATTTAGTACAGAGCATTCCAAAGTCTCTTATTCTCTATATACTGAGCAGTTGTATGGTGTTATATTAATTACTCTCTATTGTAAGAGTGAACAATGCATTTTTTATAGGTGTAGCAGTATATTTTTTAGTGCATTTTATTGTCATGTTCAAAATACTAGTAGGCAATATCTTAATGTCCATGACCTAACTAGTCTTGAGTTCTTTGCATCACTGACAGTGTTAAAAAATGCATTCCATCTTGTGGAGCAAGACTTAAATAAATAAAAAACAATATGTGGCCGGTTGCTTCCACAACATTCATGCTAATATTGCTACTATTACACCAGTGGGCATGACTTACAGGCAGGTTGCTATTGTAACAGGGTGATATTGATTACTTTTCATCTCCAGGAGTGCATATAGCAACATTCACCACTGTGAAGCCTAGATACCGGCTTAAAAATTTATTTAGAAAGAGACATAAAATATTCATAGGCAGGAAGACAGAGACAAGTGGATAACTCTCCCAAAAGTAAAATAGATGAAACAACACGATGAAATTCCAGGGAACTATAGATACAAATTTCTAAGGAATCCCGCCAGGAGTTTGGATTACTGCTTTCCTTCACCTTTGCATGTTTACACTTCAAATTTACCTTTCAATTATTTTCATTTTGCTTATTATTTGTAGATGTGTAATCATTTTATTAATGTTTCAAGGTTATCTACTAGCAAAACAAATATTAAAAATAACCAAATCACAGTTCCATTTTACACAGTACTTGTTTGATTATTGAATCACCTTTTTCAAATACATCTTATTTTATATAATTATCTCATTCACTCATGTCTGATAACACTCTAGCATTAGCCCAGGACTTTATCCAGATTCTATACAACAGGTACTTTCTAATTTCTATCATTTATTTTTCTGGAGCAGCAAATCCCATAGCATTCATCTATTTTAACATTCCCATTACTTCTCCAAAGTAACAAACTGAAATATTAGCAATGGCATTTACAAGCTTTGAGCAGCCATACTGATATTTTCCAGTCCTTCTTGCCTCACCCTCTTTTGGCCAGTTTTGCCTAAAAATGATTTATTAAATGATTATAAAAAGAGGTAGCATTAAGCTTACTGTTGGTGCTTAATTTGTCTTTCTAGCAACAGATATTACTGAAGATTTTAATTTCTGGCTAAGTAACATGTGTTAGATATCAATTATTCACAAGTACTCTTGAAAGGGGCATTGGGAAAATAGGATAAGGAAAGATGTGGAGCTCATAGGAAGATCATAGGCACTTTGCATTTCTCCCATTCTTTCTTGCTAGTGTGACTTAAATGATTACTATGTAGTTTAGAAAGCAATTCCTGATATGTTTGCTGAACTTAACAAAATTTTGTCTGTGATTTATAGGCTTCATTTATTTCTCTATTAAATAATCCAAAACCTATATCATTATCTGGTGTGGATATACATATATGATACCAGGTTTTAAAATGCAGTAGTAGAAATTACAGTAACATAAATATGGGTACTATACTAGTATCTATATTTTAAAACTGTTATGTGAAAATTTAAAAAATAAATAAAAAATAAATCCCTAGATTTATACTAGAGAAAACACCCAAAAGTCTTATGAATAAACAATATAAAAGATTAAACTCAATATTCATTTGCAATTCAAATTTTATCTTAAGTAACTAATTAACATATCAATGGTTGCTGTTGGTGTACCAAATGTGTGCCTGGTAGCTGTAAGGGTGAGAGAGAACATTGATTTCCCTGGGACTTGAGTTACAGACAATTTTTAGCTGCTATGTGTTCTGGGATATAAACCCAGCTCACCTGGGAGAGTCGCCAGTGCTCATAACTGCTGATCCACATGCAGGAGTTAAGGAAAAGAAAGCATGTGCTAATTGTTTGGCATCAACAAGATCATACCTCCTAATTCTTCCTAAAAAGTTCCACCAACTGGGGAACAAGCATTGAAACATATAGGCAATACTCATTCAAACAAACGAAGTATCCCATCAACATATCTACTTGCTACTTGTGTAAGTGTGCCTAACACGTAAGGATGGGATGTACACAAAAGTTCTCAATTATATGGAAGAGAGAATCTTTGGTTTGACTTAGAGCTCCCTCATTAGTCCTAGCCTTTAATATACCCACATGATGTATCTGCTTATTATACTAAATGCAAAAATTAGAAAGTAAAATTTTGTTGATGTTACTTACAGATTCAACTTCTTCAAAATTGTCATAATTATACTCTATTTTATATTGAGTTCTCAAATTCACTTTCACAAAGCTTTTAACAAAATGTCTGTGAGGTATTGCGGTTCGTGCCTGAAATCTTGGCACTCAGAAGGCTGAGGTAGGCTAGTACCCATGTGTGCCTGGTATTGGCATAAAAACAGAGAGGCAGACCAATGGAATTGAATCAAAGATCTGGATATTAATCCACATACCTATGATCTCCTGATTTTTGACAAAGAAGTTAAAATTATGCAATGGTAAAAAGGACAAGAAATGGTGTTGGCATAACTGGATGCTGGCATGTAGAAGAATGCAAACAGATCCCAATCTATCCCCAAGCACAAAACACGAGTCCAAATGGATCAAAGACTTCAACATAAATCCAGCTACACTGAACCTCACAGAAGACAAAGTGGGAAGTAGCCTTGAATGAATGGGCACAGGAGACCACTTCCTAAATATAGAGCCAGTGGTACAGACTAGAGAGCACCAATAAATAAATGGGACCCTCTGGAATCGAGAAGCTTTTATAAGGAAAAGGACAATGACACTAAGACAAAGTGGCAGCCAACTGCTTGGGAAAATTTCTTCATCCATCACACATTGGACAAAGGATTGATCTCGAAAATATATGAAGAACTCAATAAACTAGACATCAAAATATCAAATACTCCAATTAAAAAATGGAGTACAGATCTAAACTGAGAATTCCCAACAAAAGAATCTCAAATGGTGGAAAGACATTTAAGGAAAAACTCAACATCCTTACCTATCAGGGAAATGCAAATCAAAATGACTCTGAGATACAATCTTACACCAGTCAGAATGGCTAAGATCAAAAATCAATGATGGCTTATGTTAGAGATGATGTGGTGTAAGGGGAACATTCCTCCACTGCTGCTGGGGGTGCAAACTTGTCAGCCATTTTGGAAATCAGTATGGCAATTTCTCAGAAAATTGGGAATTAATCTTCATCAAGACCCAGCAATACCACTCTTGGGAATATACCCAAACGATCCAGACCCATACCAGAAAGACGTTTTTGTTGTTGTTGTTGTTGTTGGTTTTATTTGTTCGACTATGTTCGTACCAACATTATTCATAATAATCAGAACATAGATGCCCCTCAACTGAACAAAAGAAAATGTGTAAATTTACACAATGGAGTACTACTCAGTGGTAAATAAACAATGACATTTTGAAATTTGCAAGCAAATAGATGTAACTAGAGGAAACCATCCTGAGTGAGGTAACCCAGACCCAGAAAGACAAACACAGTTATGTATTCACTCACAAGTGGGTATTAGAGGTAAAGCAAAAGATAACCAGCCCATAAACCATGATCCCAGAGAAGCTAGGTAACAAAGAGAACTCAAGGAGAAGCATACATGGATCCCCTAGAAATGGGAAATAAATAAGAACACCTGAGAAAATTGAAACTGTGCAGCTGGAGAAGGGAGGGCAGAAGAGGAGGGAGGGACAAGAAAGCGGGAAGGAGAACATGATGGGATGGGATGGCCGAGATGGGGGAAGGACACAGAGGGAGATCAAGGGAAGAAATATCTTGATTGGGGGAGCCATTATGAGACTAGCAAGCAACCTGACACTAGGTAAATTCCCAGGAATCCACAAGGATGCCCCCAGCTAAGAGCCTAAGCTGTAGTGGAGAGGGTACCTGAACTTGTCTTCTCTTATAAGGAGGTTAGTGACTACCTTAATTGTCATCATAGAAACTTCAGCCAGCAACTGATGGAAACAGATGCAGAGATCCGTAACTAGCACTGTGGGAGTCCTCAAATGTGTCTTTTCAGTCTAGAACAGACCAGTTTATAAGATTATCTAAATCCCTGTGGATGCTGGGAAATAGGTTCTCCATTCTGATAAAAAAAAAATGAGAAATTCAAACAGAGATTTGATATGAGAAATTTTACCATAGGACACTTAATCAAGATATTAAAGTATAGTAATCACAGATAAAATTAAAATATTTAAGAGTGGATAACCTAAAACAAGACAATGAATTTCTTGCAGTTTAGTTTCTTCACGAAGGCTGCTTCTCGTGAAGACGAGTATCAGCTTTGGGAGCCTGGATGTAGACCAACAGAGCATATGCTTCTGATTGCTTATGCAGCAACTGATTCAATAAATGCTGAGAAAAAGCTAAAAGAATTAGTTGTGTTGCGAGAGGTACTTGAAGAAGTTCTTCCGTATGGAAGAGTTGGCCTAGGTGAAGTAGAGAGGAGCAGAAGGGAGGGGGCAGCAAACGCCAGTGGCGCAGAGCCTCTGGCGCTGAGTCTCCCTCTACCTGCCTTTAATTGCAGAGTCTATTTGGCAACAGAGGCATGGCAAGCAGAAGTGTGGCTTCCACAAGAGCAGCCAAAGTTCACAATCCTTTGCTGCTCATATTTTGGCATACTAAGAAATGCTTAATTGGGAACAAGTGGACTGTTGCTTATTTGGTTTTAATATCTGGCATATGTAACTAAGGCTAACAGATTACCAGCACTATTTACTGGTTATGCTCTAAAATAGGTCTTAAAGAATATTTTTTTTAAAACAAGCATCGTTGTATTATTATATATTGTGATTCAAGTGAATGCTCATTGAGTCCCCAAAGGGATTAATTTATTTAATCATGTGTGTGTGTGTGTGTGTATGTGTGTGTGTGTGTGTGTGTCTGTGTGTGTGTGTGTGTGTGTGTGAGAGAGAGAGAGAGAGAGAGAGAGAGAGAGAGAGAGAGAGAGAGAATTTGGCCTAAGCACAATAGATATAACTGCATAAATGTTTTGTAAAACAAAGCTTTGCTGTTTTATTGTAGATACAAATATGTGCACACATAAATGTGCTTTGCAATGAAACACTTGTGGAGTTGTTTGAATTTTCACCATATTCGCAAGTATGGCTGTGTTTCTAACTTTATGTGTCCTTCAGGCCTCATCAGAGCACAAAACTCCATGTGACTTCAAAGGGTTTCTGGGCTCAGATCATCTCCATGGGGCATGGAAGAGGAAAAGAAATGAAGCGACATTTAAGGTGCATTGGAAGGCAAAACCCATAGCGTCTCAATAGCTCACAGGTTACACAGCCAAATTACTGCACCTCGAGCTACTCTTCCACATGGATTCATGAAGGACAAGATGGCACATGTTTTAGGCAGCAGCTACCAGTGAGTTAATTCTCTGAATCCAAGAAGAGTTTTTCAAACCTTTTATACTACTTAGGAAAATAGTTTAGAAAATACAGTAAAAAGTAAAGAGTATTTTTTTTTGCAATTCCTCCACCCCTGATAAAAATGTAAACCTCACAATAGAAAGAGTACCGATGTGCATTTATTTTTCATGAAACAGCACAGTAATTTAAGCACACATTTTAATGTTCATAAATTTATACATGAACTTTGGAAAAAGTAAGGCTTTCTAAATGCTTATTATTTTGATTTCACATTGTCTATCTTTAAATAAAAAGAAATAAAATTTGACTGAAAATAATGTGTAGTTTAGTTATTATGTCAATGTATTAATTTTATTTCTTTATAATGAAAAATAAGTTTTGTCATGTGTTAAAGAGACAATTTTTTGCATAAATTGTTTAGAGACTTGTTTTCATGGCCCTCCCTACTATCACTTAATTAAAAAAAATTATCAATAAACCAAAATCCCTACCAATATAAAATAGTTTGAGATTAACAGTTGTTTTATAGATTAAAGTAGATTCAATAATCTAACCTTTTATCTCGTTTTTCTTTTCAGGACAAGATTCCTGAATCTAATCTTCTTTGGTTACTTATTTTTAACTTGACCAATAATAATTGCAACCAGACCCTACAAACTATGACAAACATTTATAACTGATATTTGGGAGAACTATGGACATAGTTCTCTAGATTACTTCCTGTTGTGTTGGTGTGCTGGTAATCCTTGAGGAACCCTGAGAAAATTAAGGATAATGGTTAAGTCTTGGCTGAAGTGGTCTGTAAAGCTAGATCATTTTACCCACCATCCTTGAAACTGTTCTGGATGTAGAACTCAGAGGAACTTGTAACAGAGGTAATTTGAAATACTGGCTAACTTGAGCCACCTGTTTTCACTTGTGTCTGGTTCCCTTGTTCTGAAAACACACAAAATTTAAAGTTAACATACATATTTGTATTAATATAAGTATAGATTTTGCATGCACTGTGTATAAGTAAGCTGAAGATGATTTTTTTTTGTTATGTGTTTGAGCAGGTAAAATATACAACACATGTCTTATAGTTTCTTTAGGTTTGTTTTTCAATGTCTGCAGTCAGGATTTCAGGTTGTCTTCCTCAATCAAACCTGACTTTTCTTAACCCAGAATAAATCAAGAGCCTCTCATTTCCTATGGAAATGAAATAAAAGCATAACCTCTTTCCCACAGTGACATATCTTTTCACTTTCCCACAGTGACATATCTTTTCACTTAAATTTTGAAATCAAGGTAATTTAAAAATTTATAGACTGGTTTAGTAGACAGTTTCCATAATTCAAGGTCTCTTAGCAGGTAAAAGGTTTAAACACAGAACAATAACATGCATAGTCCAAACTTTTTAAGTATGTTCCATCTTTACATGGCTTGTTTCCTTTATTTTACTTTACTTTTCCCTTTAAGGATTTTATTTTGTTATTTTAAATCTGTATTTATTCTAAGACTTTATATACTGTTTCTCTTCTCTTTCCCAAGCCTACATATATTTTCTATACACACTGTAACCCATTAAGAGGTTTTTTGTCTGAACATGTCTATACTGTATATCTGTAAACTTTTCTGTCTTTGTGAAAAAAACAAACAAAAACAAAAACAAAAAAAAGCCTGCTATGTAACTTAGATCATAGTGTGCTGGTGTTGCTTCCTTTCCCTCAGTTCCCTGAAGAGTGTAGGGTTATGGCAGAGGCAGGTTTACCTCTAGCTCTGGGAGCCATGTTTACTGCACCAACTCTGGAAGTTTCTAGGGCCATGCCGTCACCAAGTAATGTGCTACCCGCTGCTGATAAACTCCATTTAAGTGGTAGCAGGGCCTCTGTAAAGAGTCATATGTTTTTGTCACTAACACTAACCAAAAAAAAGAAGAGGTTGTCAAGAAGCTGAGTTTGACTCCATTTTTGTGTGTTTAGAATCCTTTTTTAAGCTTTGTCAAGGCTTATGTGGAAATTCCAGACAAATGTTTGGGCACCATATATTTGTAGAAGTTTCTGTTTTTCCAGCATTTCTCAAAACATACTGAGACTTAATATTACTTATAAATGCTCAGACAATAGCTCTGGCTTATTACTAGATAACTCTTACATTTTAAGTTAACCCATATACCTTACTTATGCTCTGCCATGTGGCGGTATCTTTATTAGCATGGCACATTCATCTCCTGCTCCCTATGTGTCTGGTTGGTGACTCCTGACTTGCTCCTTCTTTCCACCAACCTCAGTTTGGTTGTCCTACCTATACTTCTTGCCTGGCTACTGGCCAATCAGTATTTATTAAACCAATTCTAGTAAGACATACTTACAGTGTACAAGAAGATTATTCCATAGCAGAACAGATTAAAAAATAGTGTAGGTCTTGACCTACATTGATCCCTGACCTCCATACACATGAGTATACAGGTGTATGCATATATGCATATATATGTGCACAAACATACTTGTACACACACACATATACACTATGAGCACAACTAAATATAAAAGTAAAAATTGTTAAATATCATGTCAGTAGAATGTGGGAATGAGACATTCTGGTAGTTCCTAATGCTTGGTAGTTGATGATGATCTAGGGCAGCACCAGAAACGTTTTCCTTAGTTGTAGTCTAAAAACCATATCTCGCCAACTCAATCATGAGTCAAGGTAGGAGGTAGTACTTCCTCTACTACTCATTTTCTCAGTTGTAATGTTAACGTATTGCAGCATGGCTCTGGTGGTCCTTTAACTGGGAAACTGCTTATCATAGATCCACGGAAAGGTAGAAATTTCCATTCTTTCCACAGAACAATCATGGATGATCAATATTTGAATTACTGCTAACAGTATTGTCCAATGCATGCTCACCTCAGATCATTATTTTCCATCTTTTATAAACATTGTATGTTGCTACATTAAACTAATAGCAACTATTAAGGATAGTATCCTGAATTATACCTACAGTGTTTGTTGCATAAATGCAAATGCCAATAATTTGAATTATGCAAAAGCCTTAGAATTTTCCCGAGTTCTGCCTCCATTTTCCTAAACTATGGTAGAGGATCCGTTTCACCCTCTGAAAATGGAAAGCAATGAACATGAGGAATCAGCTTTGTTCTTTGGCAGGGTCCCCTGGTTTAGGATGCCAACTTCATTCTTCTTCATTATTCGTTGTTAATTTGGTTCATCTTTGTTTGCTGCCAGGGCAGTGTCATTTGAAATCCAGACAATAAGCACAGCCAGGCATCCTCACGCATGAATCAATGGATTTGACGCTTGGAGAGTTCTAGGCTCCTCATAATAATCTATTCATTTATTTCTATTTATGAAATAATCATTAGAAAAATGTCATTTTCATCACAGAAATCATTGCTTCTGTCTTTGTGTCATCTTCTCCATCATGATAAACAAATCCACCTAATTAGGACAGTTCACTCAGGAATTTGGAGCTATCATTTTTGAAGATCTTCATTTAAGATAAAATTTAATAAACTGTGAAGAACCTTGACAATGAATTTATCCCCAGGCAGATGAAGTGATTCCATTTTCATAATATTCTATTGAAAATGAAATGCATAAAAAGTATTTGTCATGGATTCCACAACAGTTTCACAGAGTGTATATAAAAGAAGATCGTACTAGTAAATTTTTGTTCTACATATAACTGTTTTATGTCTAAAAAGAAAGAAAAATCAGTATAGTGACATTTCCACTAATAATAAGTTTGCCTTTCTTCCACATAAGAATGAGTCTCTTTTAGGCTTTTATTTTAGTTGTATAAAATCTTCTTTAGGCTTACATTAGATTTGCATAATGTTTGTGAAATAACAAATATCTGTTAAAAAAAATCCTGTCATCTTAATACTTTTTAAATTCTCAAACTTAAGGCAATCAGGAAATGACGGCAGCTCAAATGCATGCTGCCTGTTATTCTATCGCCCAGCCTCCCCACCTGTCAGGTCACAAGGCTGCTGACACATGACATGATCCACAAGGGGAGAGGTAGTTTAATAATTCCCCTCATTGATATTTATATGTTGGGAAGCCCTGCTGGTCAGAGGTTGCAGTCTACCATAGCCTGGCTGCTCTTTCTGTGCTCTACAACATGGCCGACTCCCTCCTCCTGGCGGGGTCCTCCTACTCTCTACCTGACCTTATCTGGAGAATGTCTCTAGGTCCAGATGCCTGACTTACCTCTAGTGTAACTATTGACGCAGTCCCGTGCAGAAGGTTTGCTCTCCTGCCCATATGGTGATTAGACTTGTACTAGGAGCCTTATGAATGGAACATGCACTGTTTAATGCAATCAGGTGATACCCCAGCCTCTGTCCCCATCCTTGATCTCTCACCTCACTCTGGCATAAAGACAGAGCTTGAGTGCAGAGCTTATTGAGAGAAGGGTAGAGGGAACAGTAGAGAGAGAGAGAGACAGAGAGAGGGAAAGAGCAAGTGTGTGGGGGAGGTTTTGAAAAATGACCGGAAGAAGATAGAGATTAAGTAGGCAGGACTTGTCTTTCTAAAGGGATGGGGTCCTGTCTGCCACACATGCAGTCATGACACAGGGTGCAGGGAATGATCAGAGTGCAGAGTGCCAGGTCCCCAAGGGCAGGGCCAAGGTGTGCCTGGATGACAACAAATGTCACATTATTAACATAGATATTTACAAACATAAAGTGAACTGTGATAAAAATAACAGTTTACCAAATTTCTGGTATCCTCACCTTTCATGTCCAATTTTAAAATATATTTCATTCCTGTTTCCTGAAATGCACTTGGGCCTCTTATACCTAATTCTATTTTAACAATGATCACAGAATTACAGGCTTCTCAATCACTTTGGAACTTCAGGTCTCATCACAAATTCTATTTCATGCTGGTCCCAATTTTATTTACAAAAATACAGTAGGATAGTACTATCTCCACAGAAGCAAAAAATCATGCCAATTAATGTCCCATCATCAAAGTAGGAAGGCTACAAATTTCCTTTTGAAAAATACACGTTTCTTTGGATTTTTAGTCACCACACGCTTTACAAAAGGTATGCTAGCCAAAAATCAATTTTGGGACCCGTACTCAAGTCACTGTATAGCACCCTGGAAAGAGGTTCATTCTCTTGTCTCAGCTTCCTTCTAGGTACCCAATTCTGTGCCAAAAGCAATTCTGCAAACATAAATCCCTAGGTTGTAAGTACGTAGGAACAGTGGTCTCATGAATTTCCATCTCTTCTCACTTGCCACAGGCACAAAAGACACAATTTCAGTTATCTCATTTTAGATTATCAAAGCATACCCAAGATAGAAAACTCGGTCCTAAAAAGAATAAATCAATGATTTTGCTTTTCTGATAAATCTCTGGGGAATCTGATAGAGGAAGCTGTGTGATATTTTGACCACATTCTGACAACAAAGTTTACTTTGAATCAGATGGCGGAGCTAATCATTAGCTGACCAAAATTAGCCAGAGGTCTTCATGGAAATGAGGACATATTGCAGATAGGAAATAGTAAGGTAGGGCTGAGAGAGGATCTTAGGCCATTTGGATTAAGGAAAGGGAGAGGAGGTCACTGATGGCTTGTCTGTCACTTCAAGAGGACATATGGAGGGTTATAGCGAATTTATAGAAATTTAGCGTTTCATTTTGTGATCAGAGTAGAAACTGGAGGTAATATTGTATCTTTTCATTGTGTTTAAGACTATCCCTGCCCCTACTGAAAAATTTCAAAAATATGAGCAAACAAAGGCAGACATGGCAGCCTAATTATAGAATTTCTAAATCAACTCCCTTGACAGGTTGACTCTGTAGATAGTGGGTCAGGAAGCTAAGGAGTATGACATGCTATCTAAATGCTCGGTGTTTTCTCCCCTCAATGCCCACAAAGAAGCCCTTTATATGTGCATTAGGCAAGTTTCCTGTTTTTCAGTTTTCTATATTGAGTGTAGGTAATCCAAAAGCCTTTGGGCAGTAATAATCTCAGAAATATGCATGCCACAGACTGGCAACTACCTGTCACTGGCAGATTTTTTTAGTTGGTTGGATTTCATTACCCTTCTTCCTTTACCTTTGTTGTCGTTTAAATACCTGTCCTTGAAAATGCCAAACAATGAAGGAAGGGTTAATGACCTGAAACAGAGAGCATCAAGGGAGCTGAGAAAACCCTGCTCAACTGATGGATAAGAACGCCTTCCTGAGAAGAATACCAACACAGAAATGAGAATAACTTCAGGGTCCTAAGATTCTGGGAAACTGCAGATAAGATCTATGTACCAATGTACCAAGCACTTGTTGGTATTTACAGCCTTGAGACAACAAAGCAGCAGATCTGTGGATGGAATCTTCTGCCCACAAAATTCCCTTAAACCCTACAAAAGTTCAAGCTCCAGGCATCTGGACACACATTCGCCCCCCCCCCCCCAAGACTGCTGCTCTTCATTGTTCTGCTAAAGGATAATCTGATTCTGTAGAGGTCAGACTTTCTTTTTATTATTTCCAGGTCACCTCAATCAATCTGAGGTGATCTAACAGTGACTGCTTTTGAGTTATTAAGATGTCAAACAGTGCAGATATTTCTAGAATGCCTGGTGTGGACTTTGGTTCTAAACCTTAGATCCGGGTCATGTCACCTGAAGACTGGCATTTAAACTCTGACATGGGTTACATTGTTTTCGTTAGAGGTCAGTTCTCCCTCTTGCTTGTTTCACTCTTACAATGATACTGACACAGTGCAGCTGACTTTGTTTCTTGAAGTGTTTTATATCTCATGGGGAAGGCTCATAGTTCTTTATAAAGACTAGAAATACCACTGTCTAAGTTTTGTTGCACAGCAAGTAAATGTACTTTCTCTGGTTGATGTCAGAGCAACTGAAAATTGAAGGAGTAAATTACCCAGAACATCAAAGTAAGAACGTACTAATAATGTACATATATATGACCAGTTTAGAGAAACCGTTTTGGTACCTATGGATGTTGAACATTTTAAAAATGTTTCAAAAACATTTTTTAAAGTGTTTCAAAAAACAAAGCACAAAAAGCTTTTTGTGCTTTGTCTTTTTGTGCTTTGTTTTTTGAAAACCATATCTTTAGTTGCATACCTCATTTTTAATCAGATTGCTTATTTTCTTGAGACAATTTTTGAGTTCTACATATGTAGAAGGAGCTGTGGGCAGGCCTGCTTTTCGTCCTACCCAGCTCCTGCTCTGCTAGCTTAGCCCCAGAAACAACAACACACCAACTGTATTCATTTAAACACTGCCTGGCCCATTATATCTAGCCTCTTCTTGGCTAACTCTCATATCTTGCTTAACCCGTATTTAGTAATCTGTGTAGCACCACGAGGTGGTGCCTACTGGGAAAGATTCAGCATGTCTGACCTGGCGGCTTGCTCCATCGCATCTGACCAGAGAGGAGAGGCATGGCATCTGGCTCACTTCCCTTGTTCCCAGCATTCTCTTCTGTTTCCTCCACCTACCTAATTTTCTGAACTATCAGACCAAGCAATTTTCTTTATTGATTAACCAATGAAACAACAGATTGACAAATGACCTTCCCACATCATACATATATTACAATACCAGTCCTCTTCAGGTATATAGCTGGAAAAGATTTTTTCCCATTGTGTGGGCTTCTTCTTCATTCAAATGGTGGTGTCCTTTGCTGTATAGAATACTTTTAGTTTCATAAACTCTCATGTATTAATTGTCAATCTTAATGCCTGCAATATTGGTATCTTGTCCAAAAGTCTTTTTCTGTGCCAATGGTAAATGGGTTCAAGTATATCTCCTTCCTTTTGCCCCTCTCTGATTTGGAATATCAGGATCAGGATATGTTGAGATCCTTGAACCATTTCGAGTTTTGTGCAGATTAAAAGATAAGGACCTAGTTTTCTTCTTCTACATGTAGCAATCTAATTTGATCTCTAACATTTGCTGAAGAAGTAGCAGCATGCTTTCTCTGTATCTTGCAACCAAAGTGTGATGTGCCTTACCATCCAGGCCAGGTGGAATGCCAAAAAGAATGACAAGAACATGTATTGCTTGGTATCTTCTGGCCCTTCCTTGACCAACAGTTCACACTGTGGTACCCCACACATGTCTTGCTTTGGTGTAATAAGTCACCGCTTCTAAGAACAGTGTTTTCCAGATACACAAATATGTCCCTTCAAATTGTGTTAGAACACATGTCATACCTGTTATAAATTTGGCTACAAGATGGAAAGTTTCCAATTGACTTTTTATTTCAGCTAACCCTCCCTGCTGCATCATCATAAACTGCATACCCCCACTACTTCTCTTTTTAAACCTTTCCACCCTCAATATTCCCACCCTCATCTCTACTTCCATTAGATGCCACTATTATTTCTTAAGTTTATTATGAATATAAAGAATTATGCAATCAAATGATTTGCTAAATTTTCTAGTAACTATGTACAGACCTTACAAAAATATATTGATATCCAAATAATATATTACTTCTATATTGTGACCTTTCTGATGCTATGATAGAGCTCCATGACAGGATTGCTTACAGAAAAATGGTGTTTACCTGGGCTTGCCATTCTAGAGGGATAGAGCTTGTTATGGCAGAGAAGCACATCAGCAAGTGTCAGGCACAGCATCAGGAGTAGGCAGGAGAGAGTTCATACCTTCTAATGCAAGCATGAAGTAGATAGGGAGAGATAGAAGTGGAATGAGACTATAAACACTAAATTCCTGTCACTACCTACCCCTGGCATGTGTTATGCCCAAATCTGCGAAGTCCCTCAAAAGCCAACAAGGAGACTGAGTCCCGTATGTAAAAGCAAAGAGCCTTTATTTTATGCAAGTTTGCAAACTCGAACTCTCTGCGTGTCCAATGTATTGGAATAAATGGAGAGCCCAGAGATCAGTTAGAGTTGGGTTTTTATAGTAGTAAAGGTGGGGGGAGGGGTTTCTGAAGTTCAGGACACCTGATTGACTGACATTGTCTGGGGGTGTCCTGGTGAGTGTGTAGGTGACCTATCTACAGCGGTTGGAACTTGGAACCTTAGGCATTTCCTTTGGATGGTCTGTTCTTGGGTGGTGCTCAGGAAATCTTAGTTTATGGTCCTTCCTGCAACCAGGTATTGCTTCAGGGTAAATTACTGAGACTCAAGCCTCCATTAAACTTATCTATGGCCCAGTCCTACTCCAGTAGGTGGTAATGGTTGGACATAAAGAACTTCCCTTTGGTGGCCTGTTTCTGTTTAGCTTATCATGGCTGACTCCTACAGCATGTTTTCTCTAGCAAGGCTCTATCTCCTACAGTCCAACAACATCTCCAAATATTACCATCAGTTGTGGTCTACGAGTTCAGATCTTTGGGCCTATGGAAAACATCATTCAAGGCACCATATTCTACTGACTCCCATAGAATCCTGACTAAACTATAGTTTAAAATGCATCCAGTTAGCCGGGCGGTGGTGGCTCACGCCTTTAATCCCAGCACTAGGGAGGCAGAGACAGGCAGATCTCTGTGAGTTCGAGGCCAGCCTGGTCTACAAGAGCTAGTTCCAGAACAGGAACCAAAAAGCTACGGAGAAACCCTGTCTCTAAAAATAAATAAATAAATAAATAAATAAATAAATATGCATCCAGTTTAATTTCATAGACTTTGACAACCACGATAATACTGTTTACAAGTCCAAATCTCATCTGAGACTCAAGGCAACCTCTTAATTGTATGTAACCCACTGTAAAAATCACAAAGAAAAGGATATGCTTACAATACGCGGCACTGAATATTCATGGACATTTTAAAATAGAGGAAGGAGCGGGCTATATTAAGGAAATACTGGACCAAAGCAAGACCTGAATACAGCAAAGAACAAGTCCTGAATCCAGTAGCTCCATATCCAATGTCAACAGTCTTAGATGGTACTTCCCTTCCAACTTTGCTGCCTGTAAAATACATCTCCCCATTGAGTTGGCTCCACTTCATATGTGTAGTAGTTTTTTTTGCCAGATTACAACTGTTTTGGGATATTCAACATCTTGAGATTCCTACTGTAACCCAAACTTTACTTTCACAGCTTCACGTAATGACCTTTTAGGGCCTTCATGTACTCCTCCGCCCCATACTGCCAAGCCCAGCATCTCTCTGAAACCTTGGAGGTAGAAACAACAATCCCTTCACTCTTACAGTGTTCTTGCCTCTAAATCCAGCACCACAAGAACAACACTGTTGATTTCCTCTGCATGGTTTAAATAAATCCTTTCTTTCCTTAACCACATGAACAGCAGCTTTTGTTTGTGGTTACTTTATAGAAGTGAAAAATTCTTTAAGACTTTTTTTCCCCTAAAGTGTGAAGCTTAGCTAGGGTGGGTATTCCAGATTCCTACTAGGACAGACGTTAAGCCCTGTTTTCAGCGTCAAACTAAATTTTGAGTTCAAAGTTCTAAAGTCTTCCAAATTCTTCCAAAGAAAGAATACTCAGATTCGTCATAGCAACAGCCCACTCTCTGTCATTAACTTCTGTACTAGTTACCTGTATGCAATGACCATGACAACTTCCTGGAGAAATAGTTTATCTGGATGGATAGTTTCAGGAGTATAAGAATCCATCCTGCTGGGGAAGCATGATAGCCAGGGTTAGGCATGGTGGCAGGAGCAGCAAGTTGAGAGCTGACATCCTCAAATGCAAGCAGGAGCAGAGAGTGAACTAGAATTAGGTTGAGATAATCAACACTCAGAATCTGCCTGGGGTGACATAATTCCTCCATAAGGCTCCATCACCTAAAGATTCCATAATCTCCTTAACTAGTAACACCAACTGGGGACCAAGTGTTCAAATATCTGAACCTATGGGAAACATTATCATTCATGTTAGGGGCCATGAGAAGTCCCCAAAAGACCACCAGTCACGATGCAATCAATAAGAGTATTTATTACACCATATGTATGTGGTGTGGCACACCTGTACAAAATAGTGATGACCCCAAGAGGAATGTGTAAGAAAGCTTCTTTTAAGCACAGCTTCAGGAATTTTAAAAAACAGTGTGATCATTCTACTTAGGAATAGCTAAGTAGCAATCATGTTAGAACATCTCTAATTGATAAGGGCTCTCAGGGGTGGGCTAATGCTATAACTTTTCTATTCTTGGGCTAGTCTGGACAAGTCCTAGGCTTTGTTCTTTTATGGTTATCACCTGTGAGGGGAGGGAGGGATTTGGCCCAGGCCTAGTATGAACAGGAATTGAGGCCTAGTTCTTAACTGAGTTATTAGGGGACCATTATGATATTTACCTGGCCCTCTCAGTTCAAACCACCACAACCACAACATCCTAAACAATACCTTAAAAGGTATCTATTTTTAACAGTGGAGAGATTCTTTGGAGTTAAGAACATTTTCTTATTTCTGCATTTTTCTCACAGAAGATCTGACTTTGGTAGCAAGCTGTATGATCTTAGGGTCATACAGCTGATAATAGAATTTAACTTCAGCAGCTCCAGGGGAATCCGAGGTCTCTGGCATCTTCAGACACCTGCATTCAGGTCTACAAGCCCATGTGCACTGCACCCCCAACGCACAAACACAATGAAAATAAAAGCCTTAAAACGTATCTGTTTCCTAAAATCAAAATACTTGGAAGTGTTTCCAGTTGAGTTTACTGCAATACACAAACCTCAGCCATTGATTGCCTGATGCAATGGAGATTATTCAACAAACAGCTGTAAATGAATGCCAAGTGATCACTTTTAATTCTCTGTTTGCAATTATTTTTGTGGTTGTTAGACGATTTTTGATAATTAAAGATAAATTCCAATGTTTAATTTAAAAATATTGCATCTCATGTGATAGGGTATAAAAATACCTAGGTTAGTATCAATACATTTTAAAAGTACATAGTCAAACCACATACAACTTGAGATCATAACATTTTCATAGAATATGTACAAAACAAAAAACACTGAGGGTATAACACTGTAGAGTATCAAGACATTCTTGTCTCTTTGAATTTTTGCCTAAGCATTTGGATTATGCTATAGTGCCTAAAACGAGCCTTTGTGTATTTCAATTTCTCTCTGAAGACTGATGTTTGTTTCATAGTTAACTGAGCGGAAATTTAAGAACTTTATCAGAACACAATTATGATAATGAAAGCTTTATTGTCAGAGAAATGCGCAGGGCTTTTTTCTTTGGACTCCAGCCAGGATTAGTTAACATTAAGGAACAGAAACAATGTTTCAGGTGTTTGCCTTTGTCACAAGTAGGGGAGCGCAACTTCTCACTGGCAACTGTGAATTGCGTGTAACTCCCAGGCTCCACACTCTCTGATGCACACTGCATCCCCAGAGGGGAATCACATGACAGAGCAGCTATTTTGGAGCCTTGCTTAGACCAGAATTTTGAAGTGTTACCAAGAAGAAATATTTTTTTCCTCCATTTATATGCGCACCAATAATTAGGCTCAAGGAAATGAAGTGCATAGAAAGTGAATTGCGATTTTGTTTTTAACATGAACTTGTTTGATAACAGCTTCCACTCTCCTGACAGATGGATTCTTCTTGGCAGATGATTATGCAAACTGTTCCTTTCGTGCCTGTCTACATGAAATGTATTCTATAAACACACTGAAGCCTCATGCTCCTCTGAGTCCTCAGTGCTTGAGAATGTATTAGCGCCCCGGTGATTTGGATGACAGGATTTAAAAGTGGCTGAGGGTGGAAATGGAGAGAATTCTAGTGTGATTGCTTGGGTTCTGTCAAGGGCCCTGGTGGATAATGAGGTGGCTCCTTTGAAGTTTGAGATAGGGATTTTTATGTCATAGGAAAAGAATTCATCCACGAAATTTCTATAACATTTTTTTTTTCAGTAAGCATTTTCACAGATACTGGAAAACTAATGTTTTTGGAAAGCAGTAATAGGGAATTTACAAATATATGACAGGAAAACATGAGAGTCATTCTGACACTAAGAATCTAGTCACCACAGCTATAGTTCGATTATCATGACGGCATGCTGACTCTATTGTCTCTGTTTTATAGATATGTCTTCATCCTTCAGAACCTCCTAGAAGGAGGAAGGAGTTTCATAAGCAAATTAAACTTATAAGACTCAGGAAACTCACAATATTAGAACATACAAGGTCACTGCCAAAGACAGTGAAACCAAAAAACAATTGCTGAGGAAAAGCAAAGTCTTTGGTAAAGTTGCCCGAAAGTTGACTTTGAGTCATCCATTCTCCTGTCAGGAAACCTAATAAATTCATTAGGTAATCAGGATTGGATACAATTGCTTCTTTGAATGGGCCAGAGTAGTCTATCTGTCCTGGAAAATTGTTTCTTTACATCTACTAAGAGAAGTCACACAACCCCATTTGAAAAAGGATCAATGATAATAATACATTTATGTTAGCTTCTTTTAGAACATTTAGAAATCCTTGAGTTCTCTTTATTATTAACTTTATCAGAGGAAAATCCACCTAAGGCCAGAAAGAGAAGAGCAGAAAAGACTTGCTGAAGCCTACCCAATACGAGTTGTGTAAAATGATTGAAGTTATCAAAGAGATGGTCTCCTTCCTCAGACCAGGCCTTGTCTACTCTCCCTCCAAGAGTAAGAGTGTGGCAGAAGCTCCAAGGAATGCTCAGCCAGAAGATATTTTATTATGAATTTGTCATTAATAACCTCAAATGGGTTAGAGAACTTTACACAGATTGTGACATGGGATTTAACAATTCAGATGGAAACATTTTGAAATCTCAGTAGCCACGGAATGCAATCCCAGTGCAGTAAGAGTTCAGAGAAATGCTCCAGTTCCAGGAAGTGTTAGTCTGATAGCATCTGCAGTTTTTCTTCTCTTCCTCCTCTGCAGAGCTCTTCACACGGTCTGTCTCCAGAATATCCCACATTGTTCTGGAATGTCCACATTTATGATGCCAGCTAAGAAAGTAATTAGCAGCAATCAGGAAAGAGCTGTCAAAAGTCTGTTCTAATTGCTCTAGAATACCCTGCAGGTCACTGTAGGCTGTTTCCAGGCTGGTTTTACCCAAGGTTTTTCTCTGTCAAAAAGCTAGAGTTTTAGACAGGCAGCCAGAGCGCCTGCCCCCTTTGTGTTTCCCTTGATGAGGTTGCTATTTCTTTTGGTATCTGATGATATCTCCCAAATCATCAGAGCCATGTATAGGGCAGAACACTCCTAAGAGTGGGTCATTCCTGTCACTGTCAACATGACACCTCAGGGAAACTGCAGATAGTCTTCTGGCTTCCATATGGTCACACAACCAAACCACAATCTCAAAGATAAGAGTTTTTGTTGATAAGGTGTATTATAATCTGTCTTACAAGCAGTGAGATGTTTTGATATAGATGAGCTGGAGTGAAGATGGTGGTGATTGACATTACAAAGACAACTTGGGTACACATATGAAACTTTCAAAGAACAATAGATAACTATGGAGCGGGGAGGACCTTGGACTTCCCACAGGGCAGGGAACCCTGACTGCTCTTTGAACTGGAGAGGGAGGGGAGGGAAATGGGAGGAGGGGAAGAGGTGAAAATTTGTAATAATACTAATAAAATTAAATTAAATTAAAAAAATTAAAATTAAAAAATAATGAAGAGTACTGAAGCAAATGAAAGTAAACAATTATCATATATTATAAAAGGAAAATACACAATACTATAGATGTTTCTGATCAAAGATGGTAGTGAAAGACCCTCAGAGAGGACCTTTTTCTCCAATGAAGACCCCAGAACCAGGACACTCCAAGACCAGGCCACAGGATGCAATTAGCAAGAGGTTTATTGAGTAAACACAGGTACCTGTGGGCAGCAAAGCCTTTTGGAGGACTTTG
>NC_022030.1:33538668-33541207 GCF_000317375.1 Microtus ochrogaster
TCCTATCTTTATAGATATCCTGTTTTGCAGTCAACCTGCTTTGTTGATGTGCTATCTTATTGACATCCTGCCTTGCAGTCTCCCTATCTCAAGACATCCTGCTCTCTCAAGCACATGGGATGTTCTTACGAGAGCAGGCTGGCTGCTGATCCGGAGAATTTTTTTAAAGCTAACAGGACTTTCCTCCGGGAGCATGCTAGCTGCGGGTTTTGAGGAGGGGGTCTGTAGGGTCTTTCATTTCCCCCTTTTTCTTTTTGTTAATCGAGTTAAATCTTTTACTCAAAGCAATTACAGAACCTCGGTATCTTGTTGTGGTAACATGTGATACTGATAGGTCAGTACTAGGGCCTGAATGACTGACAGCCTGTCTTTTATAAACTGGACCAGGCGGTTTAAGATGCAGGGCCCAAGCAGGAGTATCAGAAGGAGGATAATCAAGGGACCCATCAAAGAAGACAATAGAGTTGTAAACCAGGGAGACTTATTAAACCATCCTACGAACCGTCCTTGCTGTGATTCAAACAGCTTTTGTCTCTGCTTTAATCTTTCTCTAAGTTTGGTCATGGATCTTCTAACCAATCCAGTATGGTCAGCATAAAAGTAACATTGTCCCCTGAGTGTAGCACAAAGACTCCCTTTCTTTAAAAGCAACAGGTCCAGGCCCCTCCTGTTATGGAGCACCACCTCTGAAAGATTTGCTCAGACAATAGCCATATGAAAACTAGTACAACAGATGGGACAAAATAACTTATACTTTACAGAGCAGTATTGGGAGAAGATAGTAGAACATCTCTAGGGTGTGCACAATAGCTCTTAACAAAATTATCTGAATGAGGCTTGAAAGTAACTACATGGTAGACATTGTGAACCACTGTAGACCCGAGAATAGCACCCAACACTGTGGCAATAATAGTCTATTGACTACAAAGAGCTTAACTCAGCCCTAAGAAACACATGGATGCCTTCTCATAAGAGGCAAGTTCAGTATTATGAAGACGAATCTCTTTTGCTGTAGACACTGGGAGTGTTGATCTTCGACTCCAGAGGATGTACCGGAGAGGTCAGTTTCGATCCAGCTGGCACCACATGGCATTTGCGGGTTTCCATTGCATCCTGTAGCATCAGCTTTATCCAAATGTACAGGGTTGTGTCCATTGTGAGAACTTTAACAAACAATTAGAGAAAATGCAATACAGGATGACAAATGTTTAAAACAAAACAAAAAGCCCTAAAGCCAGAGGACAGCCAATGAGGACATAAATATCTTTTTTGAGACTGACCTTACCCAGGCTTTACATTTGTAAGTACAGCATTAAAAAAGTTTTAACATCCCATTGACATCTATTTTATCATATACTAAACCACATCTGTTTATCTTTTGAAAGCCATATCATTTTATAACCCCACAGATTAAAGTAAGATTTTCCTGTAGAAAAACAAAACCTGTCAAGAGGTAAGGAAGCTTTAGGTGTGTTTGCTTTTCTCTGCAGTTATCTGCACAAAACTGTCTGATCCGGAAAAATCTCAAACTGTACAAAATAATTCCTGTTAATAGGTCCCAGACACACAGTGGAGGAACACAACAGAATTGTCTTTTGCTTCTGCTGTCTGATATTGTGCTTCAAAAGACACTAAAAAAATGAGCAGAGCCCTGTGGGTTTCTGACTCTAGGAAAGAAGAGCCTTAAAGGTGATGTAAGCCCACCTTATAGCAGATGTGCCTGCCCTGTGTAAGCCTTGAGCTCAGGATTTCATCACCAGGGTCAGCCACTGTCAGCGGATCCATGAGCAGCAGCTAACTAGCCAGACAACAGAAATAGTGGCAGCGATTGCTGGGGTGTTTTGAACCCAGAACAGGACAGGAGGGAGGGAGGTCTGTCCAGTCATTTTTGCTGGTCTCCAGGGCCAATTATGTCAATTTGTTCTTTAGAATCTTATTTATCCTATCGGTCTGACCTGAGCTTTGAGGTTGGTAAGCTTAATTTCCAATTGATCCCCAATGTCTTGTGGCCACACCCTAACTTACCTGGGCAACAAAGGCAGGTCTATTATGAGACATGATTATCTTGGGCATCCCAACCCTTAGGATGATTTTGATTTTTTTTTTTATAGGATCTTCTTAGCCATTACATTGGGTGTCTCAATCTTGGTCAATGTATGATGGCTATCTTCTTTGGCAAACGTGTGGCCTCCTGGAGGCTCAAAATTTCCACAGATGTCAACAGTCCTTTTTGTCTGTATATTGCTTGGTGTATATAGGTGAGGGCAAAAGCATACCTGCTGTTAGTATAGACGTTCCCTCTGCCATCTGTAGAGCTTGTATCAAAGCCACAAGTTCAGCGTTCTGGTCGGGCCGCCATCCCTGAAGGGAGGTTACTGGCCCAGATCATTTGCTTCCTGTCCACCAATGTTGCCCCCGCCTTCAGCTTACCTTCAGTCTTGTGTACCTGCTTAGCTCAGACCGCCAGCCTTGTGCCCTTGGCAAGCTTCGCCCTCATTCGGCTCTGCCTGGCACAGCTTAGCCTACCACTTTGCCATTC
>NC_022030.1:33544982-33548100 GCF_000317375.1 Microtus ochrogaster
AGGCTTTTACCCTGGATGCAGCACATGATGACTGGAACAGAGCATCCCCAGAAGAGAGACGCTATCAGGGCTGGCAGGCCCTTCCAATGTCAGCTTACTCCACTATCTGCCATTTCTGAATCCACATTCACCATTTACCAACAGCCACAGGGATATTTACTTGCAATCTCTTGCCCTACTGCCAAAACGAAAGGGTCTAGGTTCTTTAGGGGACCTTTGCTTTTTAATAACGTATCCGACCCCAGAGAAATAGCCTACTGCAGGTTCCCAGGCTTACTGGGTCCTGTGGGGAGGAATTAGCACCAGCTACTTCCCCTGGGGAAGGGCCACAGATCTTTGGCACAAGGTTTTACATGGCATTTGCAGATGGGGGGGCTGCCATTCAGTCTCTAGCACCTTATTTTCCAAGGAAAACAAGCCTTCTCTTTGGAAAGAAGACCCCACAGGGAACCCCACTGGGGATCCTCCCAGGACCTGGCTTCAGCCTCAGCTCTGTCCACAGTGAGTTCCTAGCTGTAGAACACAAGCTTCCCCCATCCCCACCTCAGTGCTCACAGCAATCTAGCAGCTTTTCTCTGAATGGGATTCCAGAGGCCCCAGGAGGCATTCCCTCCAGGGAACTCCTCAGGTCAGGTTTGGTTGGCCACCTGGAAGCCTCAACTCAGTTCAAGCATCTCTGCATCAGCGCCCAAGGTAACAGCTAAGGCAGCTGCTGCTGGACCGGGGAGGGGACTCACATGCAGATGTGGGGGCCACAGCTGCCCCCTTCTTTGACTCCTGCCTGGGTCCCTGCCACGCCCCGCCCTGCATCCTGCTGAGAAGTTTGCTCTGAGCTGGAGCTGGTTGCCCAGCCTAGGCCTGGCTCCAGGCTGTGCAGCAGGAGATCACAGCCCTTCTCCCTCCCCCCTCGCAACAGCAAGCAGGGCAGTTCAGCAGCACAGCCTAGAGAAGTGAAGGAGGGGCAGACTGTCAGCGTTCCTTCTGGATTTTCACAGAGTTAGGGTCAAAAAGATGGTTACTTACTGCCCCATGGTACCAGATTTAGACTCGAGTACAAACAGATATACAAAACAAAGAACAAAAATACACAGACAATACAGATGCACCTGCGCGGTTCAGCGTAATGCCGAAAGCAAAATTTCAGACGGAGACTATGGGAGTCGGAACCTCCCTTCTCCAACCAGATCCACGTATCCTTCCGATACGGGTTGAGCCCCGAAGGCTCCAGACACCCCTAGAATGTCTTCCAGGGCTGCAAGGGAAAGTCCGGGCCCGTCAGCCCCTTTCTTCCTCGCCAGATTCAGAGCACTCAGATCTGAGTGTACAGAGTTTAACAGAAACGGACACAGACAAACAAAAAGACTAACGAATCAGCGCTGGCCAGCTTACCTCCCGTTGGTGGGTAGGTAGCTCCTGGGGGGGGGTCTTCAATTCCCGGCCCATGCACCAAATGAAAGACCTTCAGAGAGGACCTTTTTCTCCAATGAAGACTCCAGAACCAGGACACTCCGAGACCAGGCCACAGGATGCAATTAGCAAGAGGTTTATTGAGTAAACACAGGTACCTGTGGGCAGCAAAGCCTTTTGGAGGACTTTGCGCGCCTGCTAACTGGAGGGCGGGCTTTTTATAGGGAAGAGCAAACAACAAGTTTACAGAAGCAAAACAAAAGTGTGGTTATTGGTTGATCGGAATGAGGCGGGGGCATGAATGGTTTCCTCTCTCAGCATGGATGTTTGGCAATAGTCATCCTGTTCCTATCTTTATAGATATCCTGTTTTGCAGTCAACCTGCTTTGTTGATGTGCTATCTTATTGACATCCTGCCTTGCAGTCTCCCTATCTCAAGACATCCTGCTCTCTCAAGCACATGGGATGTTCTTACGAGAGCAGGCTGGCTGCTGATCTGGAGAATTTTTTTAAAGTAAACATATGACTTTCCTCCGGGAGCATGCTAGCTGCAGGTTTTGAGGAGGGGGTCTGTAGGGTCTTTCAGTAGTGATAGCATTTGAGTTCTGAATTATGTGAAAAATATTGTTAGCAGGTGAGGTGTGTGTGTTTGTGTGTGTGTGTGTGTGTGTGTGTGTGTGTGTGTCTAAGATGGGGGAGAGAGAAGCAGGGATGTAAATGAAGTGAGAATATGTGAATGAGTGTGTAAGTCCTCATGAAAAACTCGACTGTATAGTAAGATTATGTGACCAATGCAGCAGCTAATCCAGGTGAGAATCCAGAGCTATAGTCCCATATCACATACTTCCTGGTGATTGAGTGGGATGTTTTGATGTAGTTATTTATAATTCATTATCATATGTTTAATCAATTCCATTCAAATTATACTATTTTGTTATCAAATGAATCAATACTAGATTTTTTTATTCTGGATAATTAACTTGTGTGACATTGTTTATCATTATCACTGTCATTGTTTAGTGATTGAGATCAGATTTCATAAGTTTCTAACTATTTGAAGATGAGTAAGTAAAGTATCTGGAAAGACAGAAAAGGAGACTTTGTTGTAATAGTTTAGTGATCACTTAATTGCGCATACCAACTAGTTCTGCAAGGATTAATGTGAAGGTAATTCTTTGAGAAGTGGTCACAGATGCAGTTCTGTGAGACTAGTTTGGGTACCGATTGTCTGCTGACAGCCATGTGCTTGGTTGTGTTTTTGACTTTGGCCTCATAACTTCCTCCTGTGGACTTCCTTGAGGACTTACTTCAGTTTCTTTACTGTGTAAAAAGAGATAGGAAATAGAAGCTTCAAGTATCTTAAATTGTCAGCCCTCATGTACCCAAGGTAGCTACAATCCTCCACAGAAGTTAGATACAAACTCTGTGATATCATTGGTCAATTTTTATTACTGTAAAGAAATATCTGAGAGAAATCTCCTTTAAAAGTAGAAAGGTTTGCATTTGCTCTTACGTTTTGAGGTCTTTAATCCATTCTTGATTAATAAATTAGTTTGGAGCCTATGAGAAATGAATGTAGCACGGGTGGGGAGGGAAGCCTGTCCCTCGCATGTCTAAGAACAAAGGAGAGAGAGGGAGCAACTGGTGTCTCACAGTTGCAAGACATGTCCTTAATCATCTAAATAATCTGATTGGAGCCGGGCGATGGTGG
>NC_022030.1:33548200-33555133 GCF_000317375.1 Microtus ochrogaster
GAGAAACCCTGTCTCGAAAAAATAAATAAATAAATAAATAAATAATCTGATTGGCCCAAGCTCTAAGAGGTTCCACCCATCTTCCAACAGCGCCAGATGAAGCTAAAACTTTAACACAATGACTTATGAAAACTATGCCAGTGGCTGTCTTTCTCCCAGTAGCTTTCCTTAGAAATGTTTACATTACTCATTTATGAAATATATATTTAACCTTCCCCCAAACAATACAGACTTATTCCAGCTCTGTATCACTTTCAGAAGCAGGATCCAGATGCTAATGCTTTTCTTAGATCAGGGTGTTGATGAGGCTTGCCTTACAGAACAACAAGTTGGAGCTGGCTGCTGGCTGGGATTCCCAGCAGTCTAGTGCTCACTACAGAATAGCTCAGCCTAACACTTAGGATGATGGTTGCCAACCAAGAGGAAGCATTCCAAGAAGCATGAATTGGAAGCTGCCAGGCTCTGAAGGCTCAAAGCCAGAAATAGACACAATGAAGCTCTCAATGGAGGCTGTCACTCAAAACAGTTTCAGAACCCTTACATTTGACAAGAGTAGCATCGAAGAATTTAGGGTTTGCTTTAGTTTGCATATCGTGCATATTCAAAAAGCAGAGGTATGAACAGCTAAGCAACATTTCACTGCATCCTTTGTGTACTTGTAACTTAAAATCAAATTACTTAAAAATATAGACAGAGCTCTAAATGGTATCTTTGAGTACATACTAAATATGTAGTGATGGAAGCTATAAAATTACATTAAGCCTAAAATAGCTCAGTTTGGAGTGTCAGTCAAACCTACTAGAACAGATGTGTTTGCTCTGCAATACATAAACAGAAAGGGGATTCCATTTGACTTAAAGTAGTCAGGAGTTTAGAGTTGACCCAGGGATCAAATTATAAATCCATCAAAGTGAGGGCGAGAAGGCCACAGATTGAGATAACACTATTTTGATGGGTCACAATGAGAGAGGAGAGATGTCACACAACATAGTAGTTTGTTTTAAGTGGAAAGGACTATATTGCCTGCTTCTCAACCTGGCTACTCTGGATAGTCACTTTAACTATAATACTTAGTATGAGGAAGAGAAATAATAATAATCAAAGATTTCCCCCAATATATCATAAAATAGAAAACTGCAAGTTTCTTGAAATAAGGTGCTTTTAAAATATTAATTCCCCATAAAAAAGACAGTTTACAAAACCCAAAATTTATTTTGGTAACCTGTTGGGAACCCACATAAACTTATTTTGAGATATACTCCTTAAAGTTTATTTAAGATATAGCTGGTGATTTTTTTTTTTACATTGAAGCATACAACTGAAAGGAAGACATACGAAAACCAATCATAGTGAACAGAGGAATCTAAGTTTTTTGGAAGGAGGGCTGCTTGTTTGTCCTGGATGCTTAGAATCAAAATAATAACACAGAAACTGTATTATTTATAACACTGTTTGGCCCATTAGCTCTAACTTCTTATGGGTTAGTTCTTACATTTTAATTTAACCCATCTCCATTAATCTGTGTATCACCATGAAGTAGTGGCCTACCAGCAAAGTTCCATCACTTCTATCTCTGGCGGAGGATCCATGGCATCCCCTCTCTGTCTTCCTTTTCCCAGCATTCAGTTCTGTCTTTTCTGCCTACCCAAGTTCTGTCCCATCAACAGGCAAAGGCAGTTTCTTTATTCATTAACCAAGAAAAGCAACACAGAGACAGAAGGACCTCTCACACCATAAGTTTAGAAATGAGGATATGAAGATGGCAAACATGACTGCACGTTTCTCCCTTTAAAAAGTCTCTCTCTCTCTCTCTCTCTCTCTCTCTCTCTCTCTCTCTCTCTCCCCCTCTCCTGTGGGTAAGTGTGTATGAGTGTGTGTGTAACCAAGTCTACTTGTGTTGGCTTGACCAGTTGTCCTGGTTGAGATGCTGGATGATACTTTACTAAATACTGACCCTCCCTCTCCCAGCAGCCATCAAACACAACAGCTCCTCATCTCACTTCTTCCTCTTCCATGCTAGGATTCTGCCTGGCTTGAGCTTGAGTTGACTTTGTACATGCTGTCGCAATCTCTGTGAGTTCCTGAGTGCATCTGCCCTGCCGTGTCGGTAAACACTGTTCCTATTAGTCATTCTCTGCTTCTTATACTCTTTCTGCGCCTCTTCTGTTTAGATTGCCCAGTCTTGAAGGGCAAGTTGTGATACAGGAAACTCTCATAGGGCTGATAATTTGGTTCCTCTTATTCTCTGCATGTTGTCCAAGTGTGGTCTCTGTGTTAATCACTGTCTATTTTAAGGACCGTAATGATGGGAACTGAGTGATATACAAATATATTTTTAAAGCAATGACTCAATAAGAGTCATTTTATGGCCATATCCATTTAGCAGAATAGTAGCAAGGTTTCCCTCGAGGACTCCTATTTTGATGTGTCATCATACCAGAGTCCTCATCTGCACTTCTTTAGCCACTTTAGTTCTAGTGTCATCCCTTCCGTAGTGTCCTTTGGAGTTGTAGCTAACTGCCTTCTCTCCATGGTGTGGAATGCATTAGACTATTTCTGACATAGAGCTGCTCTGTACAGTGAGATGGTACAAATTTCATGTTGTTACTTTTTGAGGATAATATAAAGTATTTAAAATTGTACATTAAACTTCAGTTCACTGCTTTAGAAGCCACATAACTAGGGCACAGAAATCGTGCGTGACAATTGAGATTCATTTTTAAAAATAGAGAAACAGAATACACCCATCATCACAGTTATGTTAGAGATCATTTATCAATTTGTTTCCATTGTTACAGGGTACAAGAAAAGATGGATATGGCAATTTTATTGTAGAAATTTGACTTTACAAAGGAAATTATAAAAAATGTTTGAAAATATTATTATTTAAATATTAATCAACACATACATGAGAATTATTTTCATTGACAGGGTATTGCTATACAATGTATTAAGTTATTAAACATACTTCTAGACATCCTTTAAAATTTTTTATTTTAATTTATTTTATTTATTTATTGTGGGCTTTCATGACAGGATTTTTCTGTATAACAGCCTTGGCTATCCTGGAACTCACTGTTCTCAAACTCAGGGATTTGCCTGCCTATGCCTACCAAGTGCTGGGCTTAAAGGCATGTGCTATTCAGCTTGACCAGAAATATAATTCTATTTAATATAAAATAATCAATAAAACACTAATTAAATCTTGGGCATGGAAAACAAAAGGAGCCTCTTTCATATAAATGGTCAGCAATCAAATAGGGCTGTGAAGTTCTATTTGTTTCTTTTATGGCATACACTCTTTTTCTTTTATTATATATTTATTTTTTTTAATTTCATTGTACATTGCAACTAAGCTCTTAAACTCTAAGATCTCCAAATTAAGGACACATAGGACACGATGAAGTGAATTAAATAGAATCTATACTAAACTGTAACATGCTGTTTGAATTTCAGTCATACCAAATTAAGGACACATAGGACACGATGAAGTGAATTAAATAGAATCTGTACTAAACTGTAACATGCTGTTTGAATTTCAGTCATACCAAAAGTTACCTGGGGTGAGTGAGAAAGACAGTGATGAAATGATCACCGATCAGATAATAAAATGAAAACTGATCAGATTTACACCGGTCTTTCAGATTCAAGAGACCAAGCTTTACTAACTATACAGCCAAAATTAATTGCAGGTGTTTGAAAAAGTGCGTACTTCCGTGACCACAAATAGCCAGAGTTGTATGTTCATTTGTCCTCAGAGGAGTTTCTGTTTCTGGTCTCAGGCCTCGGACTTAGATTGATATACTTGCCTTTTCCAGCTAGAAAATAATCAAATAACTTCAACCCAACATAAAGAGAGAGAGAAAACTCCTATACTTTGGAAATTATTAAAGAATAAAATTAAATATTGACTGAAGAGAAAAACTTCTAGTTGAAGGAGAAAACCTAATTTGGTGAGGAATGAAGAAGGAGACCTTATGTCTTAGTTAGGATTTTTATTGTTGTGAAGAAACACCAAGACCAAAAGCAAGTTGGGGAGGAAAGGATTTAGATTCATTTGGCTCTACACCTCCATATGATAATTTATCACTGAAGGAAAACAGGTCAGGAACTCAAACAGGGCAGGAACCTGGCTGGAGGCAGAAATTGATGTTGAGGCCATGGAGGGGTGCTATTTACCGGTTTGCTCAACATGGCTTGCTCAGTAGGCTTCCTTATAGAACTCAGGACCACCAGCCCAGGGGTGCCACCACCCACAATAGGCTAACCCCTCTCCCATCGATCACTAATAAAGAAAATGCCTTCCAGCTGGATCTAAGTGAAGGCATTTTCTCAACCAAGATTCCTTCCTTTCACGTACTCTAGCTTGTCTCAAATTGGCATAAAGTAGCTACCACATGATACTTCAAAATGTTCTCAGATACATGAAAATCAGCTAGTTATATTTTGCTATACAGAAATTTCCTGATACAGCAGGGTATAATTATAATTTAGCTATATATGCATCCATGTATTATAGATTATTCATCTCCATTGTATTTTTTTTATCACCAGAGAAGAACATACTCCTGGTTAAGCGTGTGCAAAACACTTACTTGAAACTTCATAGTTTGACAAGGAGAGGTTTCTTCAGTTTCTTCTAGTTCATGGAAATTCATATATTCAATACTCATTAACCTTAATATATTCTCAGATCATAATTGTGTTTAATTTCATATTCAGTAGTCTGAAAATGTTCTCCTCTACACACATTAGGCTCCCCTCTTTACCTGAAGAATATGCTTTAGTCACATTAACATTTTTATGATGTGATATGATGAAAGGTGATCTGAAGTATGCTCACAGGAAAATGATGACCTTAAAGACTTTGAGAGCAAACACGCTTTGAAAGTAAAGCAAAGCCAATGCATGTTTAAACTACATATTAACTGATCAAATATTTACACTGAACAATATGAAAATGTGTAACTTGATCATAACTTTTATTCAATTTAGATGGTTAAATGGGAAATGTACTTCACACTGTTGGACCCCAAACTTTGGAATTTCACCATTTTTGCTTCCTACTTATAATTTCTAAAATATAACTCAGGTTTCTCCAATGTGTTCTATAGACCATAATGAATTTTACTTAGCTTTCACCACAAAGTCACATTTTGGGAAAAAAATTAATAAGCTCATCATAACATTTTTTATGTCATATATGTATGTATGTGTCTATACACACAAACACAAAACACACACCTGTGTACTTACATAAATACATATATATATATAAAATTCTGACTTTCATTTGAATAAGATTTTCATAAAAATTGTCATTTTTTTATTATGAAGGATGTGAAAACATAATTTGATATTGGGATGATAAATAGCTCTGTTTAGAATAGAAGGATTTGGGGTTTTGATTTTACACAGGTGTAGCATGAAACCAGTATTTAGGAACAGAAGAATGCTCCTTAGTGTGTTTTCAAATGTAGCTTCATTGATCCTCCTGAAGTACAGATGCTATGGGAACTGGAAATATACATGCCTTATCAACCCTAATATAAATTCTAACTTCATATATAGCATGTCTATCAGTTTGAATATTGTTCCATGATTAATGTCCTCATTCCCTATTTCTCAAATACTCCTCATAAAGTAAAAATAAATCTTACCTTACATAAAAAGAAGTATTCAGTTTCCCAAATTACCTTTCTTTGACCACTCTTTAACCAATACTTGCCTGCTTTCCCCCCACCTTGACTTCATGTCCTGGCTCCATCTGTTGGATTTTTCAAAGAAACTCTTCACACAATTTCTCTTCCTTTTTGAAAAATGTTCTGTCTTTTACTTCATACATCAAGATAACTATAATTTACTACTTATGAAGAAAGAAAAGGAAAAATGATATTATTATCAAAAAAGAAAAATAAAATTGTAGCATTATGACATCTGGGTACTCTAGTAACAATGGCATGCATGGTTATTGTGGGATGATAGTGACATGCCTTCCATCTTCTCAAATGACATTTCTCTGGGAAAACTGTCATCATGCTGTATTTACAGTACACACAGGAACACACTGCCTTCATCATTTCTACACAGGATCTTATGTTCAGCTTCCAGAAGGAGTAACTTCCTTTTCCTTTGTAAGGTTCCTTGGGTTGTTTATTGGCTGTAGAAAATCACTTTGTCATTGTTTGAAGTCATAACTTTTACTGAGGCAGGTTCTCTCATGATTACATGACATAGTAGAGAGGAAAGGGGATGAACTCTTGTTAATAAAATTACTGTGCACCAGTTTTATCATAAAGGGGAGGGCCATCTTACAAAGATGAAGACACAAAAGTCTGCTGAACATTCACACAGTACGCATTTCACTAAATACAGTCAACTGGACAGTGGTATCAGAAAGTGATATTCAGTTTTAGATGGAAAGACACAAGGTCATTAGCTGATGTCAAGTAGATTGAATTTCTTCCCTTACATTCATTAGGGAAATATTAACTCAATATACTCAGTATAGAAGACATACCTTCTAAGGACTATTCTTCTAGTTTTACATGTGTCTTACAGCACTATTACTTCAGGATTTAGGGACTAAGTAAATGAGACTAGATTCTACACATTGTTAAATCTTTTTTTTTTTTTTGGCTTTGATTGTGAGCCTTAATGGCTGAGCCATCTCTCCGGCCCTAAAATGAATTTTTTTTAAATTTATTTATTTATTAAAGATTTCTGTCTCTTCCCTGCCGCTTCCCAATTCCCTCCCCCTCCCCCAACTAAGTCCCCCCCCTGCTCAACCCGAAGAGCAATCAGGGTTCCCTGCCCTGTGGGTACACTCATCCACTGCTAGTGGGATTGCAAACATGTGCAACCACTTTGGAAAGCAGTGTGGCGGTTTCTCAGGAAATTTGGGATCAACTTACCCCTGGACCCAGCAATACC
>NC_022030.1:33555293-33562072 GCF_000317375.1 Microtus ochrogaster
GAGTACTACTCAGCAGTAAAAAACAAGGGCTTCTTGAATTTTGCATACAAATGGATGGAAATAGAAAACACTATCCTGAGTGAGGTAAGCCAGACGCAAAAAGAGGAGCATGGGATGTACTCACGCATATTTGGTTTCTAGCCATTGTTAAATCTTTACACTTAAAAAATTACACCTTTTTCTCTCTTGTATGCATGGATGTATGTGCATGCATGTGCATACTCATGTGCTCATGTATATGCCTACAAACAAGAACCATGATGCACGTGTGGAGGTCAAAGGAGTGGGGTCTCCTTCCACTACATCAACTGTCCCTGAGTCATTTAACTGCAGTGATCAAGCTTGGCAGCAATTGCCCTTGCCCACTGAGCCATCTCTCCAGCTCCTCATAATATCTCACCTTATTAGGTGATCTATTCATACCAAAGTCCATGGCTTGAGGGTCCTAATACACCATTATGGCTCATCTTCTGGAATGATATGTCATTTTAAAGATTAACTAGAGACACAAAATTGTAAATGTCACTTGGTGACAAAATGTTAAATGTTCAACCGTAAAATATTATGACATCATGGCTCTGCAGTATGTGCGTTTAATTAAATAATTCATTTGGTCCTGTGATGCAAATAAGAACAAAAGAGGAAAGAATTCTGATTTTCCTTCATTGTTATTAAGTCCCTAGATGACTTCATAATAAATTGGATGCTTTCAACAGGAAAAGCTACTATTTCTAGATAATAGAGCAAGAATCACACTGAGTGGTAATATAAGACCTCCACCTATGCATATTTAACTTCTCTGTTCTAAATAGGAAAAAATGCCTTTGTTTAGAGGGGCAACTATTTTTGAATCATTATTGGGTGCTAAGGATACAAGAAAAAAGGAATACAATTTTAGAGTTTAGCTTATTAACTGTATATGGAGACTACATGTTAGTATTTCAACTGCCCAAACTCAAATAACCACATATAAACTATATTAAATTACAACACTGTTTGGCCAATAGCTTAGGTATATTCCTAGTTAGCTCTTAAATCTTTAATTAGTTCATTTTTATTAATCTGTGCATCACCATGACACTGTGGCCTACCAGTATGGTTCTGGCATCCTGCTCCTTCAGCAGCTACAGGGCGACTCTTTGAGTCTGCTGACTATTTATATGTACCTTTGTTCAAATTTCCTGCCTGGCTTTACTCTGCTAAGCTAAAACAGCTTTATTCATCAACCAATAAAATCAACACGTATACAGAAGGACATCCCACATCGATTAACTTTAACAGTTGAAAGTCTTATTATGAGAAGAACATGCTAAGTAATGACCCAAAAGCCTATGCTTGCTCCTTTCATAATTGCACAAGACCAGCTGAACATGAGAACAGATATTATATGAACACTGAATTCTGCCTTATACTAATTATAATATTGATTCTTCCCTTTAGTCTTTTTTCATACAGTATTTTGCATTAATTCTTTGACAATTTCATATTTTCTTATTTTGGGGATTATAATATAATCAAGTATTTCTCCCTTCCCTTCTTTCTTTCAAACCCCTCCCATATATCCCCTACATTCTCCTTCAAATTTATGGCTTCCTTTTTCACTAATTGTTATTTCCTACACACACACACACACACACACACAAACACAATCTGTCTAGTTCATAATTGTTATTTGTATGTGTGTTGTCAGATCTGAATATTTGGTAATGAACAATTTATTGTTGTTCTTGGAGAATACCACCTCTTCTGCTCCCAGCTTCCTAGATTCCCTATAGTTATTTCTCGAAGAGTGAGGTGGGCTTCTCTCTGTCCAGTTTGATACGTTCACTGGTGTCATCATAGTTCATCTTATCATTAGGCAGCCACGCTGATGAGATTTTATGGATGCCATTTCTCCATTTGCTAGGACACAAAATCCCATAGTAAACTCCCTGGTCCTCTGGCACTTGCATCCTTTTTTCTCTCTTTTCTCTAATATTTCCTGAACCTTAGATTCAGGAGGGTTTTGTAGATGTATCCATTGGAACTAGACTTAACTGTCTGCATTTTGATCGGCTGCTGTTTTCTGTAATGTTCTCTGTCTATTGCAAAGAGAAGTTACCTTGGTGAGGGGTGAAGATTGCATTACTCTGTGAGTATAAGGACAAATGTTTACAGATTTCTGTTAGGGATTATGTTGGTTTGGTAAATTAGAGGTTGCAGATTCTCCTCCAATAAGCACGGCTAACTTTGAATATTAACCACTCATTCCTACTTCTAAATTCTCCCAGGTCCACCCCAACTCTTTATCTTCCCAAGATCCTATCATTTTCAAATGAAGTATTAACATAACAGCTTTAATTTGTGCTACTCATATACTCCCACACTGAGCAAGGTAACATTGTATGTCTTTTCTAGAGGATGGTTAATCTACCAAGTTCCACATCCTTAAAGAAACCCGATACTTACTTCATCAGGGAATATACAGCCCATAGTCCTCAGCTAGAGAAGAGGCTTGTGAACCTCTTCCCCTCCCTACTGGAAGGTTGATTGGCTTGATCTGCATTTGCTAAGACACAAGTGAGGACATAAGTACAGTGGTCTTGTCACGCCCCCAGGACATTGTTTTTCTCCAATGCTCCTCAAACTCTGGCTCTTGCAATCATTTTCTACCCTCTCTTCAGTGGTCCTTGCACTTTGGAAAAGGACTGATATAGATGCCATATTTGTGGCTGAGTGCTCTGCCGACACGTATTCTCTGCACTTTGACCAGCTGGGAGTTCTAATTTTAGCTACCCTACACTGAACACAGAAACTCTCTGATTAAGTCTGAGTGCTGCATTGACCTCTGGGAATTGTGACATGAATGAAGAATGTAGTTTGATACTATGTCACTTTAGCAAAATAATGAAGTGCGTTTACCTCTGAGGTTGTAGTTATGTGTACTCATATTTGGAATTTCTCTTTTGATATATTTGTTTGCATGTCTGGTTTTGAAATAATATCATGCTGTTTTTGTTACTATAGCTCTGTAATGTGTCTTGAAACTTGGAATTATAATCCCTCTAGCTTTGTTCTTTTATAAAGATTGCTTTAACTATCCATAACTTTTTATTCCAAAATCTTATGTAATTTCACATGATATTTTTCTATCTCTGCAAGGGAGTTCTATTTTCTACTGTGTTCCTCATCTTTCTCTTCAGTGGTTTAAGGTTATAACTGTAGATTTTTTTCATTTCCTTCATTAGATTTATACCTAGTATTGTGTAATTTTGAATGAGAGTATGAGCATGATATCTTTTTATCTGTAGTGTCAGGAGTATGAGTTTGTGATTATATACCAATTCTTAGATCCACTTGCATAAAAGGGCAAAAAGAATAAAAAGCAACCAAGGAAACTAGCAAGCAAGAAAGAAATAAAGATGGGAAAGAAATAATAAAGGAATGAAGGAAGGAAGGAAGGAAGGAAGGAAGGAAGGAAGGAAGGAAGGAAGGAAGAAAGAAAGAAAGACAAATAGAAAGAGCACTTTACAGTACCTCAGGGGCAACACTACTGTTTCAAAATAAGAGCATGTGTAGCAACAAATAACGAATGATTCTGCAGTGGAAGAGAAAATATCTTAAATTTTTCCATTTAGTTTTATTAGCCTTCTTATTTTGTAATATTTAAACTTGGGCACAATATCTCCTATCAGTGTGAGCAAACAATTTTTAAGTTTTTTGAGTTGATTAATACAGGGCTTCTGTGTGGAATAGTATATTATAGCAGAACTTCTTCACAGTGGTGAAGGTAGAAATTGTCACATGGTTTACATGATTTGTGATGAATTTATGATGGAGCTCAGGTTTAACATGTCCCTAATACAAAATCTGAGAACCTATATTAAGAACATGTTATGATATGTAACTATCCTGCCTTTAAAAAAACAGATAGAAGATGGACTCATTTAATTTCATAGGTGAGTAATTAAAATTTCACATGTATAGAGAATTTTTATAGATCAATAATTATTCAAAGAATTGAGAAGTTACTGTATTAAATTGATATTAAATCATTTAATTATATATGTTTGTACTACATATTTTAAGCTAAGCAACCAATATTGAAATGTTAATTTGGGAAGCATTTATCTAACAGCAGCAAAATAGGAAGAATGTGGTTGTAACAATAAGTTGGGAAAACTATTTTCATTCATTTTGTATTTATTAAATACCTCAAGATAAAGTCACTTGTTGATTAGGATTATTGTTAAATTTCATCTCACCTTTTTAAATGGATCTTTCTGTGGGAGTCTTCAATTCAAGTCAGATTTGTTCCTGGAATGCCTGGTCTATTAGTTTACTATTTTCATATTGGTGCTATGTTCAGTTTCATTCATTTTGTTTCCATTAATGCATATTTACTAATAATTTTCAATGTTAACTCACCACAGAATATGTATCTTGATGTGAAATTTCTTATCCACATCACACAGTGGTTTGGTTGATCCCACTGACTTTTCACAGGCAGCCACATCATTGAGCTCCAGATACCCACTGCACTTCACTCTCATGCTCTCTCTAGTTTGTAAACAATTTGATAATTTCCTTGTACTGACAGTTGTATACACCAAATTATGTTCCTGGAGTTTCTGAGACTTGTAAATCCATTATCTTTCCCGTAAGCACATCTCACGGAATGTGAAAATCCTATATGCGTAGAGTCCATCCACCCATGTACTTCAAACCATTTTCCAGGTTACAAATCTCAGTATGCTCTGGTGTTTAGAATGCTGTTGTTTCTACCTGTTCTATTGGATAAGGCTTCTTTGAGTCCTTTCTACTTTCATCAATAATTAAGGGGATTTTTTTTTCCTCTCTTGTGCAATCTTACAAGGTGGAGTTTAGAGAATTATCTTGATTCTCATTACAGACAGTTGTCATACCTGTACATTTACTGATGCTGGTGACCAGTCAGGTTATCTTTGGTGTCCATTAAAGCATTTCTTAAGAGATCTCTGAGTCTCCATGTCGAATTTAGATATTTTTCCTTTGATCATTTCCCATAGTCAACATTGTGTGCTAGCGCACACACTTTAGCATGAACCTTCAAACCTAAAGGTTATGGCATTTACAAAAAAACAATTACTGTGTTTTGTTTTGCATCAATTAGACATCTAACAAAGGACTTCATAATAAACAGTAGCCTTACAAGTAGCAGAAAAGTAAAAGAGGAGGAAATTGTTGAAAAAACAGCTTTAAAAAAACAATGCCATTAGTGATTCTTTGAAGTACTTTGCAATGTACTTCATCGACTACACAATATGTGAGGACATTTTTCTTATCAAGAATCTACTGATGGTTCATGAATTAACTCTCAGTGTTCAATGAAGATCTAACACATTTTCTTTGTACATAGAAATTGTAGGTTGATCACTAAACTTGTCAAAATTACTCCAAATCATAATTACTCCAAATACGCTAATTTTTTTAAAGTCTCCCTGCTTTTAATTGATATTGCTAAGGGATTTGCTATTGTTTACAACCAAAAATTCTATTCATATAGAAGGAACAAACTCTGTAAAATAATATTTTTTCCATTTTAAAACACTTCTAAGGCAACTTATTTAAGAATTATCTTTTCACTATTTAGGAAATTGCCTACTACCATTAAAATGTCCTATGATTTATTGGTAAGGTACTACAAATTAAGTAGAAGAATGAATGGATTTACAGTTTTATAATTCTAAGCTTAGATTGCTTTCTGTTCATTTTCTTTTTGCACAATTATACATAATTTTAGAAGAACATGCTTCCTATGATTTTAAATAAAATGTTCTTATTCATCATGGTTGAATAAAAATGTTTTGTTTTGAAATAAGTTACCAAAGATAGAATATAAATAATTTCTTTTTTGTATTGTAAAAGAAATCTCTACTATATCAACAGAGTTTTCAAAGATAATATTCCCTGATGTGCTATTTTACTGTTATGTGAAAGATTCTACATATTTATATCATAGTTTCAAACATGCTACAATATTTAATATCCTAAATGAATTCACAATTTGCAGCTAGTCTTAGATTAGTACTCTTTGGAAGAAGGACAGGAAGGATGGGATTCCTGTTCCAGAAGACTCCAGTTAGAAGCTGATGTCACATAGAATCACCAAAGACAATTGCTTAAGAAAAGAAGCAGAATAATTTTAACAGCAGGGGAGGAGAAGTAATTACCTCAGCCTTTTACTACTTTTAGGGGTTGTGAAGAGCAGTAGCCTGGCTACTGATAACATGGTTTGCTTACTTCATGACTAACAGAAAATATTAAGACATATTAAATGGATTCCAAAGGACACAACTCCAGAGATACTAAAATGACTATTTTTATTAATGATGAAAATTTTAAATTATATTCGCACTCTTAATTCAGTGAGAAAATTATGAGCACTTCTTACTAAAAGTTTAAATGTCTACAGTAGTGTTTAGATAATAGTCATCTTTAGCATTGCTCTTAAAATCTAGGTATACTCTAAACACTGAATGAGGCTATTTTCTAAGCAAATGGGAGAGTACAGCACAAGCCACTGCAGGAGTTCAAGATTATATCACTTCTAAAGAAGGGACAGGAATTTATTTTCATTGTCAAACTATAGATTTATGGACACGATTTCCAAACTTCCATCTTCCAAAATAAACACCAATATTTAGGAAGTTCATAGAAGGCAAACAGTCTAAAATTTTCTTTCATATTTACACTCAAGAGTTGTTCATCGGCATCTCTGGTTGATTTCTAGCACGGAATATGTGGGCTTTGCTTTCTCT
>NC_022030.1:33562869-33575388 GCF_000317375.1 Microtus ochrogaster
CTCAAGGGACTTCCCATTTTTACCCTCTGCTTAGAAACATACTTTATTTTTCACGAAAATCATCAAGCTAATTAAACAGAGCTGAGATTGTTTGTAAGCATAATTGATGAAAGATGGAAATAGAACATTTCTGAGCACTGGGCACTGGAGGAAAGTGTCAAAATCATACCCATATGCAATCTGAATTGAAAGAGTCTTTTCTATATATATTTCTAAAACAAGGAAAAACATTTTTTAAAAGGGAACATCTGATGAGTACACAGTGGCATTCACAAGTCTGATTAGTTTTCATTTGACCTCTCTCTCTCTTTTAGATATCTAAATGGTTACACCAGCTTGATTCTTAGGTCCATTTTCTTGGAATATCTTTTTCTAGCCCCATTCCCCAATGCAATACATCAATAATTTTGTCAAAACAAAAGGGCACACAAGGAGACTTTGTTATCCCAGTTTTACCAATAGACAGATCAGTCAGACAAAAACAGAACATACTGATGATAAAGACCTTAAGAACCAAATAGTATCACCGTAGGCATCAGGAATAGAATAGATTTCTATTGTGGACTGGAGCCTAAAAAGATTGGAAACAGGACCTGGTGCTGAAGCAGACTAGAGATGTATTGAAGGAGGGAAGGCATAGAGTGAAATCTAGAGTTGAGAGGCATTTGAGGGGTGGTATGGAACCCTAATACCGTAGAAACTTCCTAAAATATATGAAGGTAATCCAATGAGGCCCCCAATACTGAGTTCTTGGGGTTTCTGTTGCTTTGAAGAGACACTGACCTTGGCAATTATTATAAAGGGAAACACTTAATTGGGGTTAACTTACAGTTTAAAGATTAAGTTTGTTTTCATCATGCTGGGAAGCATAGAGGCACACAGGCAGACATGGTGCTAGAGAGGTAGCTGAGAATCCTACATCTGGAACCATGGGCAGCAGGAAGAGTCAGTGAGTCACTAAGAATGGCTTGAGTTTTTGAAACCTCACATTCCCTTTGAAAAGGTCACACCTTCAATAATAACACTCCCTATGAGTCTTTAGGGGACATTTCATTCATTGTGGAGCACCACAATGAGGGTGATTAGATGCCAACTGGCCACTTCTTCTCACCAAACAGAGTTTCTGGTACTAGAACTGATTTACTTCCAATTGAGTTGTTGACCAAAGGACTACCATGGAAACCACCTCCCCCCTCTAAAAAAATAAAAAATAAAAAAATAAGGCTGTTGCCGAGATCATAGACTCTAATAGATCATGCACTTCACACACTGATAGCAAGTCCCCATTGCTGAAGAGAACACCCACAATTAACTGAATGTGGAAAGGTATAGTTGGTGCCTACATAGATCCTTCACCCTACCTTCTAGTGTCATTGGAACTATAAGGTGCTCTAAGAACTACCAAAAGAGAAACATAAGTGCCAACCAAGCCATAAAGTCTGTGATCTACAATTTGTCTTGCCTGCAAAATATGTTAGGACAAGGGAGGCACAAAACTTGTGGTAATAAGCAACTTAAGGCACACTCTAATAGATGGAACGAGTACCTGACACTGCTTCAGTGACCAAGAATTTTAGGCAAGATAACACAAGTACCTAAGGCAATAATGCTTGTTAAAAAATAAAAGCATGACAATAAAATGACTTTTAATGATATTCTGCTATACTCACAATCAAGACTTAGGCAGCCATCACCAGAGACACTTCTTTCTGCAGAAGATGCTGCAAACACAGAGACCCACAGCCAGATTACACAGAGAGGAAAGGAGAGAGAGAGAGAGAGAGAGAGAGAGAGAGAGAGAGAGAGAGAGAGAGAGAGGCCTTGGAACACACCACTCTGTATGGGATGTCTCCATCAAATCCTTCTTGCAGCTCAAGGAACCCCTCTGAAGAAGAGGCAGAAACTGATTGTTAAGGGCCAGAGGGGATTTACCAGGAGAACATGGTCCTCTAAATCAACTGAGCAAAGCCCAAATGAACTCCAAGAGACTGAAGTAGCAAGCACAGAGTCTGCACGCATCTGCACAGGTCTGCATCAGGTCCTCTTCCTATATAACATATCTTTTAGTTTAGTATTTCTGTGGGAATCCTCAGAATGTGAATGTGTGGGTTTCTGATTCTTACAACTTCTCTTGGAGTTCTTTTCCTGTTTTATCTTGTCCAACTTGATGTGATGTTTTTTGTTTCATCTTACATTTTGTTGTGTTTATATCTATAAAGAGCCTGATCTTTTCTAATGAGAAACAGAAAGGGAGTATTTCCTGATGGAAAATGAGGAGAGATGGGACTGGGAGACAACAAGGAAGAAGAAACTGTAATCAGATTATATTGTATGAAGAAAAAAATCTGTTTTTTAATAAAAGGGTAAAAGAAATTAAAAAAACACAAGGCCTGTAGATGGAAGTTTCTGTCTCACCACCATTCAGTCCTGAATAAATATACAGTTTATAGTAATGATGAACTCTTTGGCCTATTGCTCAGGCTTATTATTATCTCTTACAACTTAAATTAACCTATAATTCTTATCTGTGTTTAGCCATGTGGGCTGGTACCTTTTCTCAGTAATGCTTCTCATCTTGTTTCCTCTGCATCTGTCTGGTGACTGTGTTTCTGCCTTTCCCTTTTCCAGAATTATTCTAATGTGATTGCTCCACCTATATTTTCTGCCTGACTACTGGCCAGTCAGCATTTTATTAAACCAATACAAGTGACAAATCTTTACAGTGTAAAAGAGCATTATCCCATAGCAAAAGTCTGTGTATATCTAAAATGTAAAGTGTTTAATTTTTCCATGAAAGATGTTCTTGCCTAAGATCCTTTGTATTTACATATATATTTTTCATGAGCTCACATTTTTCATGTTAGAATCTTATAACAAATGGATTGTTATGTGTTCTAAATATGTATCTTTCTATTCTGAAGAAAAAAATATCTGATTGCTCACCACTAAGTTTCTAGGACAGAACACTGGCACAAGAGGATGTATTCATTCATTAGTTGAAGGAATGAATGCATGCAATTTCATTCATAAATTTATTCATAACTCAAGGCTTTCATAAGTAAGAATAAGTCTACATATAATAATTGGGCAACTTGGTTATGGATACACAAAGAGTTAAAAAGAAAAAAACAACAACAGATAATATGCCAAAACCATTCTTTAAAACATCATGAAGATTGTTGTCTGTTTATGTAAATAACTGATATTTAAAATACAAGACCAAGATGAAAAAGTGTTCTAAAAATGTTTTAAAGTAATCTGTGAAGCAACATAAGAACAAATTAGGGATTTGATTGATTTAAAATAATAAGTATAATTGTTGCTGCCAAGAATGCAAATATCTAGAACTCCAAAATTAATTTAATCTGTATCACAGACTATTATATCTCAGTAATATTCAGTAATGTATACACTATTCCCATCCTGCTCAGAAAGAGCCTATCCCTGATGACATGAGTCATAAGAACTGTTGCCTTTCATGTGAATCTTGAATCTTTCTAAATTAAACTATGAAATTACATGATTCTGAAATATGGTTTTTGTTCCATAGTATTAAATGGCTGTGATTATTACTTTGAATTCAGAAGTACATGCTGAACATGTATGTTTTGTTGAAGGAAGGACATGACTTATGGCTCCTATATTTGGAATATTTAATTTGTATAATTCCATTATTATGAAACTCTGTCTATATAAAAAGGCACTAAAATATTTGAGAAGGAGCACAATATTCACTGCACAATGTTCTCTTCCAAATCATCCTCAATAACAGCACCATTTGTGGAACACCTAACTCATGGTAGGTACTCGACAAAAATATAATCTTACACATATCAACAATTTCTTAAATATTATCATCAACCATTATTATAACAAGCATTTTACAGAAGATGCCAAGACTTGGAGAAGATGATTAATTGTTTCAGATTCCTGTTGTTGGCTACCTCTTTAGGTGTATCTCCTCCATGAGAACTCACCCACCACCAAGAAAGGGAGGGGAGCTACACTAGTTGTGTTAAATTGTGTGGGGTTTTGCTAAGTCAGTAATTTTTAGATCAAAAATGTCCAAATTTTTCTTTCATAAATTTGGCATTAGAAATTAGAAATTTTGATTAGTTTGGTCAAAATACTTAAATTTTATTAGAAATAAGTCCAATATCTTTTGGAAGATATTTCCACTGGCTAGGAGTGGTAGAAAGAGCCGATCTGAAAATGCAACGAAACATGTTGTGAAGGATACGAGAACAAGACACACATTATGAGAGAAGTTTTAGGTATTTGGAAAATATAAGGTCAATTTGATTCCTTCACTGATAAGGATCAAAGAAAATTGTTATGCATTTTAGAAAGCAGGATATGGGATAATAATTTCCTAGTACACAAATGAAGTGTCCCATTTACTATATTGTTATTTTCATAATTACGCTGATAACATGAATAAGCAGTTTAGTTTACTATGGTCACTCCTTTTTCTTCACATTGATGGATGCTTATATGAAAATCATTATGAATTGAATTTGGTTGTTTTCTCTATAATATAATTAATGTATTATCTTTGATCCAGCATTGTTATATATAAGTTACTCCTTATTCCATAAAATAGAAAAAAAAATAAAGCTGACAATAAAAGATCCAATTTATCTAAGGCTTGCTTATTATTGTATATTGGTAATATTCTTGAAATTAACTCTTATTTCTAGATGGAAAGTAAGAAATTAGTTCATATATGTTTTATTTTGAGGAGATACTATATTAACTTTGACTATTTAAAGTTATGAAGGGACTGAGAAAAATTCTTTATTGGTAGATTTTCAGAAGTTGTAGATTTATTGAAAATAAATGATATGATAAGGTAAACATTCTTTCTGAAGCACAAAATATTTCATTTAGTGATTTGTGCTCTACTGAAAAGCACTGGTAATCCAGGTTCTTTTATTAATTAATTTATTTATTTATTAAAGATTTCTGCCTCCTCCCCGCCACCGCCTCCCATTTCCCTCCCCCTCCCCTGATCAAGTCCCTCTCCCTCGTCAACCCAAAGAGCAATCAGGGTTCCCTGCCCTGTGGGAAGTCCACCTCCATCCAGGCTCTTCACTCTAATAATAGTAAAGAAATTCTCAAATCTTTACAGTTACAAGGGGTAATCACAGTCTTATCAATTCTGACTACAAGTTTCTGGCATTTGAAAGTTCTAGTGTATTTACTTTTCGTTACAGTATTTGTGAAGCAACCATTCTTGTTATACTTTCGCTGCTGTTATTTTCATATATTTGCATGTGGGATACCATAGTTAGATCCACATTTATATCACCAATGTACTTAAAGTTGACATGTGGTGCAATGGATGCATATGTTTTATATCCATTCACGTGAAATGAGGGAATCCGCTCATTAATTAATGATGCAGTAAACTGTTGAAATAAGAATTTTATCAGCCTGTAAAACTAATGACACAGCCACCTAAATGGCCAGTTGGCATCATTAAATATACCAACAGTAGTACTATCATCAGTTCTAATTAAATTCTAAGTATGCCTGTCACCAACAAGTAAACACATTTTCTAATTGGAAAGTAGTAGCATGAGTGAAGCAAATGGTGTCTAGTTGGCCATTTAAGTGATTGAGTAGTTTAGTGGGACATCCCTTGGCCTGAAGGTATTCTTTATTCCAGCTCTCATATTTGTTGCAGTTGGGAACAGTCATGTGATCAAGTTTTGTAGATGGATGCATAGTAGCATCATGAACAGGGTATTTAAAGAATTTGCTTATGAGTATAGCCATTTTTGGAAATAAGGCATTAGTCTACCTATTACATTGAAATTAGGAGTATATACATGAACACTAGGCAACACAGAATATATGTGATAACTCTGTGGAAAGTTTATATGTTAAAGAAATTAGTTTTACTATGAGGTAGCAAGAAAATTTGGGGGGATCAATATGGACATTTTTATTTGCATATTTCTTCTCAATATCTAGAATATACCATCAAATACAGAGTGCACAGCTGAAATAATTGATATATAAACCCAGAAATAAGCCAGGGATAATATTTCTTATTTTGTTTGAGCATCTACAAAAGGTATAGCTGATCAAACAACACTATTTTACAGTTTTAAATTTTTACAATGTCTAATATTTGTTCAATTTCTTACACACTGTATAATTTCATTATTCATGTAATAAAAATAACCACCTATAATTTTAGAAAAAAATCTCTCTAATTAATTGTTTCATTGCTTTTCTATTGCTTTAATAAAATATTCCAACAAATAAACTTGACTGTGAAAGTTTGTTTTGGCAGAGTTTGAGCTTACAGTTCATCACATGGAGAAATCACAGTATGAAAAGATTCAAGTAGATGATCACATTGCATTCATAAATAGTGATAAATTTTCCCTTTATATACAGTTCAGGGAATGATGGCACTCACAGTCTGTGAGTCTGTGTGTTTTAATTACCCAAATCAAGATAATCCCTAGCAAGCATATCATAAAAAGGTGACAAGATTAATCATCACCACTAACCCTTGCCAGTTTGAAAACCAAATACATTACTTTAAATTTTAGTTTTCCAACCCTTATCCCCCAAAGTCTGAAGTTCCTATCATAATGTAAATTAAAATAAAACATCAAAAATTCACATTGGCTTTAACATCTCCTAACGTTTAAAAGTCTAGAGTCCACATCTTACCAGAGACCCAGGGAAATGTGTTACTTCTGAATTCCTATAAAGGATAAAACAGGTAATATAATTCCAACATGTGATGGCTCAGAATAAACACTCTTACACCAAAATGGAAGAATATGGGAATCGTAAGAAATGATCAGACCAAAGCAAGAATGAAATCCATCTGGAAAAGCGTAAAACCAAAAGCTCTAAATGTGACATTGGGGCTTTTAATAAAATCCTTCACAGCCTTATATCATGACCTCTCAGAGGCCCCCTTCAAGGACATAGACCCTTGAACACATTGCCTGAAATCAGTGGTTTTCTAGAACTAGATTAACAACATTCTGACCCGTTATTTTTGCATTTCCGAAAGTATCAAGGGGATGACTCTGCTTTGTTCTGTTCGCCGTTCAATGTGTGGGCTGATTCCTTTGGTCACACTGCATCAGTTTCTGTGTGCTGCTACAGAGGGAAGCTTCCATAGGCAGGCGCTTTTAAGTAGTAGGAAATTCCTTCGGACAGAGCCTTTGATGGGAAAGGTTCCCCATTAGCACACCTTTCCTAGTCTCCCCGTGCATCATGGGAAGGTTCCTTAAGTGCTGATCTACTTAACAATCTCATCGGCTTTGTGAACCTCCCCCAACACGGCTCTCCCCTTGAAATTTCTTCTGTCAAGCGACCAGTCCACCACTTCATTAACTTTAACTTTATTCAAGTTCTCAACACACAGACAGAATGAAACCATATTCCCGGAACATTCTATCACATGAATGGCCCGATCATGGCTTCTGATAGAGTTGGAGTTTTCCTCTGAAATTTCTGTCATGCCATTGAAGCCCACCTTTCTTTCTGTGTTCTTTTCTTCCCAAGCCCCTCTCCAAATACCACACTAAGAATATCTTAGAGAACTCACAGGCTTTTCTAGCCCCAAATCCCAGTCTCTTTCACATCCCTGTCAAAAGCAAACCCTTTCCTACTGGGAGCAGAGAAACCCCTGAATGACTGAAGAGAATTTCTGAATTACATGTTTTTGCTGTGGTAAGGCCATTATCAAGTCCCCCGGGGCCTCAGACACAAGGAGGAAGAGAAAACCTTCTTTCCTCATTTAAACTCAGAGGGAAATGACAAGGCCTCCCTCTGGTGCATGTGTGTATGTTGATAGTACCTACAGAAAGTGCTCTTTTTTTTTTTTCTGTCCAGATATTGATAGCCTGAAGACTTCTCTCCTACAAAGACTGCACATAAGACGATTAGCTAAAACTGTCTCCGTGATCCATTTGTATAAACCCTGACCACTACCACTTTTTGTTTGTCTGCAATAATCCCACCTTGTTTAGCTCTAGTACGTGTTCCAGTTTCATCTACAAATTACCTGGTCCTTGGCAGAACACAAAATGGCATTTTTTTTTTTTTTTTGCAAATGCTAAACTGGATGGAGTATTTTCACCCATAATTATACAAAGCAATGTGTATTCAATTTTTGTTTTGGGCAAATTTTCTTACAATTTTATTTTGTACAAGTAAAACACAATGCCCTGTTTTAGAATACCTTTAGGATTACATCCTTATTATTGTAGTAAAACACTACAATTGTTTTCTTTAAAATTACTGTTATGAGGATATAAAACTTTCTCTTTCTTTCTCAATGGGCCCCAAATGACTAATAGAATAACCACATCTGTGGAATGACTCTCTTCAAATGTCTGTATACAATTGGCAACAAGCGGTATGCCCAGAGATAAAGGGGCCAGGTGTGAAAACAAAAAGCAAAACATGGCAGCCGGGTCTGCAATGTAAATTTGAGAAGCTAGATGAGATTGAAGTATTAATTCTGTATTAAAATTGAGTTATAAGCCTTTCAGCCCAGTTTGTTACTAAGTCATGTGAAATGTTACTTTATATGTAAATTTTCTTGACTGTTTGGAAATACCTTTGGGGGGGAGTTACATTGTGTAAGTTTACTTGTTTACTATTGATTTTGGAAATTATTCTTTATATCCTGTTAGTTGCAAAAGATAAAGTTTCTAAGGTAGTCAAAGCCATCCTATGCTTGAGTCAGCACTGTGAAACTTAATGATGAGAAGAAAGTGAAGGGATGAGGCACAACGATTCTCTCATATTCTAACTTTATTGTATTAGTCTAATTTAAGTGCAATCAAATTTCAATGATGACATATAGAAATTTGATTTTCAATAAAAAATTCCCAGCTAACACCTAGGTATATCATAATCTATCTATCCTTTCTGTACCTATGCCTCTTTGCCTCTCTACCTGCCTCTCTCTGTGTTAATGAATATTGGATCCAGAACCTTGCTTATATCCACGTAAATGCTCTCCCATTGGCCCCATTTTAACTTCATAAAAAAAACATTTTTTATGCTATTAAATTCTAGTGTATTGAGTTTCCTGGAGCAGAACTGAGTCTTTGCAATGATTCCTAACTTAGAAAGAGTCAGGATGGTCTTCATAAGAGCAGTGTTGCTTTGTAGGTTTTAATAGAAGAGCAACTCCTATATAGCATTTAATTCAGTATCAAGAAATTTCCTGTGAAACTGTATCTTATAATGGGAGGGCCGTAGCTACACCCCCAAAAATATGCTTGCAGTAACAATTGATAAAAAAAAGAGACTATAAATGTGAAAAGGAACAAGGAGGTGTACACAGGAGGATTTGAATGGAGGATAAGGAAGCATGGGATTTTGTAAATAAAATAAAAACAAACAAACAAGCAAAAATCTTAATATAACTGCCCAAACATGAATTAAATAAGGATAGCAACAACAGGCGTACTAAAGTGGACGGCGAAAGACCACACGACCTCATCTTTACATAAGAACCACAAGCAAGTAAGGAATGTTGAGAGTGGGAGAAATCATTTTCCCTAGGGAAGAATACAGCAATTCTTTTCCAATAATGTATGGTCAGCTCTGGAAAAATATATACTAGCAACATTAAACTGAATGGGTTATATTTATGTAAATATATATGCATATATATGCATATAACAATTAATTTTTTAAAAGATGAATTTGAAGGCAAGCAAGGAGGACCTTACAAGAGGGTTTAGAGGGAGGAAAGGAAAGGAAAAATTATGTAATTATATTATAATCTCACAAATATAGTGATATTTTATTTATGTATTAATAAATAAAGCTTGCCTAAAGATCTGAAGAGCAAAGCTAAGCCACTAGAGATCAGGCAGTGTTGGCACATACCTTTAATCCCTGGATTTTGGAGATAGGGGCAGATGGATCTCTGTGAGTTCAAGGTCACCCTGGGCTACACAAGATCAATGCAGAAGCAAATCCAGGTAGTGGTGCATCACACCTTTAATACCAATACTGGGGGGAATATAAAATGGGAGGAGAGAGTGGCTTCGCCTGCTTAGTCTGCTTAGTCGGCTTAGTCTACTGCTATGCTGCCTTGGCAGAAGTAAGACTTCCCTAGTGGCTTGGCTGCTTTGCTTTTCTTTTATTCGGGTTGAACCCCACTATCTGACTCTGGATTTTTATTATTCATGTTTCACAAAAATAAAAGAAGTAATAAAAATTTAGAACAATTTGTTTGGCAGTAGCAGTATCCTGATACAGAGTGAATATATTTATTTTATTAGTGTGTAATCAAATAATGCAATTTTTAATTTGTATGTTTTTTGTACATTAAGCTGAGCAAAATACATTTAATTGTCCAGAAGAAGCATTGAGGACCCTGAAATATTGAGTACTTTTAATGTAATCACAGAAAGTTAGGAGATTTAAAATTTTTAATAAGTTTGAAAACTAAAATATTTAACCACTAGAATGGAAATATCACAGACATAAGCAGTTTATTGAAATATTTGTGATATAAATGTTTTGATAGATAGTTAGAAATGCCCAACAAAAGAAAAATATCTTTTTGTTATTGCTGTTGTTTACTAATCAATTTGCAGGGTAAGTCTCTTGTTTCCTTTACCACCCCTTCTCCTCCCCAACCATGGCTTTTTCCTCTTTACCCTGCCTCCTACCCCCAACCCTTTGGACCTCCAAGACCTAATCCATGAACCCTCTTAATTTTGGAACTACTTTAACCATGCTAACACTAACCCTAACCCTAAAGAAAGAATGAAAGAAATAGCTTTTCCCAGGCTTGAGCCATTGCTGATTCTCCCGTACAAAAACGTCAGTCTTGAAAATGTATACACATGAAAAACAAAAACAATACTGAGCAGGCTGTATTTACACAACTGTGTACACACACACACACACACACACACACACACACACACACATACATGTAACAATAATAAAGAAAAAGAACCTATCTATTTGGTATGGAGGACATATGTAATCTGAGACTGTGCATTCATTTCCTGGCTACCCAGACCCAAATAATCATGCAAGACTATATTAATTGCAGCACTATTCGGTCAATGGTTCAGGCATATTTCTAGCTCACTTGCATAGCTTAAATAAGCCCATTTCTGTTAATCTGTGTATCTCCACAATGCTGTGATCTACCAAAAAGGTTGTGGCATCTTTCTCCTTCAGCAGCTGCATGGCACCTCCCTGACTCAGCTTTCTTTCTCTCTGCATTCAGTTTAGTTTTTCTGACTAGCTCTATTCTGCCCTACCACAGACCAAAGCAGCTTCTTTATTCACCAATGGTTATAAAACATATTCACAACATACAGAGGGGAACCCCACATTAGACATAGGAGAGGGTAGAGGAGGAAGGAAACTGTGGGAGAGAAGTTATATATTGATGTCTTCATTGAAAACATAAGAAAATCCTTGCTTGCATGTTGGAATTCACCCCTGCTGTGTTTTCCTGTTCTACAGAACCATATCCAACGACCACTGCTGATGGGATTGCTAGCAAAGGCAAGGTACTTGAGTCATTGTACTCACGGTGGACAACTGTCCTAATCATACTAAATGAGTTTGTGTGTAGAATATTAAAACAATTCAGAGAGGACTGGAACAAAGGAATACCATATGGTAATAGCATGTAATTGTCATGATGGATAACCTAATGTATCTGACTATTCTAAAACCACTTAAAGTAATGAGTGAATAAAGAGACTGGATGTTGTAAAAAACCTATTTATGTTGAATAAAGCTTTTTAAAGAAAAATATGAGAAACAGAATGGAAATGATAAATTTTACTGTCAATAAAAATTAAACAAGATGATACTTTTCAAAACAAACTTTAAAATGTAAAATAAATGAATAAAGTCTCAGTATGAGAATAAGATATAAAGTGAGGCAAATTGCAGGAGGAAATAGAACACATGAAAGTGTCATATGTAAATATTGGAACCTTGAAATATTGTAACATTTTAAAGCTATATATATAGCAAAAATAATCAATAGCAGAATTGGAAGAAAGGAAAAAGAGCTCCTAGGTAGATCCTAGAAATTGCAGAGGCTGGAGAGATGACTCTTGGATAAGAAGACTTTGCGCTCCTGCAGATAACCAGGGTTGGTTCCCAGGACCCAGGTTGGGTGATTTGCCACTGCCCATGATTACAGTTCTATGGATAAGGTCTAATTCTAGATTCTATGGATACTGCATACATATTGTACACATATATACACTCAGGTACACAAACACATGAAAGTATTAATAAATAAAATGGAAACTGCCAATGTGAAGAAAAAACTAAAAATAATATAAAATAATTCACAAAGGATGACTTGCATCTGAAGAGTCCTAAAATAAGAGAAAAGAACAAAAAAGCCTTTAAAATGTACTAAAAGTAATCACACAATCTTACAAATATAGGAAAAGACACGATTTTACAGATTCAAGGTTTATAACATTCAATAAAAAAATCTCAGTGAAACATGCATCAAGATGTATC
>NC_022030.1:33575488-33594201 GCF_000317375.1 Microtus ochrogaster
ATTGTCCATGCCTACAGATAATTTATTTTGTATTTTTGAATAAAGACATTTGTACATTCCTGATACTGGGTGCAAGAGCCATATACCAGTGTCCTGCTTTCAACTTGAGTCACCGATGCAGGCCTGCTGGTCCATCCGCTACGGTCAGGACTGTGGCGCTTGTGCCACCAGACAAGAGGTCAGAGGCAGCCTTTCTGTGGAGTGAGATAACTGTACAAAGTAGAGAAGTATCCAATTATGTGACGACCTTTGTGTAATAAAATTTTGTTTAAAGTTAAAAAAAAAATCTCAGTGAAACATGCATCAAGATGTATCATAATTAAACTTAGGAAAACTTAAGAAAAGTAAAAAATTTGATAACATTCATACAAAAGAGGTAGTGGACAACTATATGACAGTCTTTTCTAAACACAACAGGGCAGTTGCACCTCTGAGCTGAAACTTTTTGAAACAGTTCACACAAAACTGTACAAGTTCAAGGCTGACAAAATCCAGCACCAAGAAGGGAGGCAGGATGCAGTCCATACCTGGTTGGTTAGCTAGTTACCACCAATTGTCTGACCAGTGGTGAGTCGACCTTTCTTAAAGGGCAGCCTTATAGCCAGGAGTATTTGGGCAACATAAATGAGAATTGATGTCTTTGGTTTTCATTTTGTTTTTGTTTGTTAAAAAGTCATGAAATGTAGTGACTGGAGAGAAGAGGGTTGTTCTGAATGGATTTGGGAGATGGGCTCAAGTGATCAAAATGCTTTCTATGAAATTCTGAAGAATTCATAAAATTATGTCTAAATAAATTCTCAAAATGAATATAATGAAGTATTTTATTTAAAACTATCAATGGACCATGTTGGGAATACAATGCACTGTTATAAAAATGGAAGGAACAATAATAAAATAGGACTAAAATGGGGTAGGAGATTGAAGGGCAGAGTAGGGGAGAATTCAATACAATTATATGAAAAGCAATTTTTTTATAGTTATGTAGTAGCAATAAAAGCGGATAAGCAGATTATTTTGTAAAATGTGTCCATAAGTCCAAGTGAGCTTTTCCTGGAATGCTTTCTTTTACTTTCGACTTTCCTTCATGCTACTCCACTCATTGCTTACACTTGTGATCACATGTGAACACTTTTACCTTCTTTACTTGTATTCAAAAGTCTCTTCTCACCAGATGGTGGTGCACACCTTTAATCCCAGCACTCAGGAGGCAGAAGCAAGTGGAGCTCTTTGTGTTCTAGGCCAACCTGGTCTATAAGGAGACTTCCAGGGCAGTCACTGCTGTTACCCAGAGAAATCCTGTCTCAGAAACAAAAATGACAACAACAAAACAAACAAACAGAGTCTTTTCCCATTGGTATGTTCAGTGACTTAGTCACACCATTTAGCCAGTAGTGTCTCAGAATTTAGTGCCATTCACTACAAAAAGAAGATTCTCTGGTCAGAGCTGATAACAGCAGTGTTCTATGCATCATTAATATCTTAATCAGTAATGAAATGATTCTGATATTGCTATCACCTACCCTATATGCTGAATACCTGTCTTGTAGAAGCAAGAATAATGAAAAATATATTAGAAAGGCAAATGTATTTATAAGATAAATCTATTAAGACAGAAGATATGGATAAATTAACCTTCTCAAAGTACAAAGAAGTGACTGGATTCTATAAGAAATAAATTTACACGACAGCATATCTTACAGTGATAAATGATAATATATTGGAGATTTATAAAGACATAAAGACATAATGGAATAATAAGAATTCATTTAAATTTGATCTCTGGCCACATATATCTTTTATTAAATAAAGTAAAAATACATCATGCTATTATTCTGATACAAAGGCTTGCTGTTTATTATAATACATCTCCTCAAAGGTGAGGAACATGTGGGCTGCCATCTAATAAACATTCATCAAGTTATACTCTAGTATTATTAACACTGTCATCTTTTTGGTTTATATTTTCAATGATTCAATTATTTTTAGTTATCAAACTTGATAACCAATCAAACATGTGACAACCACATATTTATTTTATTCTTCGTAAAACAAGGAGCCAATACTAAGTAAGATGTTTAATTTGTTCCCAGACTAACTGGGTTCTCATGATACAATCATATATAATACTGGGAATACAATTCCCTTATGTATTTCTCATATTTAACATTATATCATTTTTATACTTTGTTGTATGGTGTATAACATATTGCAATATATTGTCATTTGATATACCTATTAAAATAATACCAATAATATAAAATTGAAATAAAAATGTCATTACATTGTTATTGTAGTATATATTCTATAAAGTAGTGAATACTATTTTTAAATTACTGCCAAATGTTGTAAAAGTTGAATAGGATGGAAATGAGAGTTAACTTTTGACTATGAAGATTACATTTTGTGCCTAAATCCTGTTTGTGTGACAAGGACAAGCCCATTTGAGATCTGTTTATTTACCACTGTGGGGTTTGTTTGACAGACTGATATTAGAAGAAGTATTTTTGTTATTTCTATATCAGTGTTTTTCTTACAAATTCTGGTTGAAACCAGAAAGTATCAACCTACACTAAATGCCTATGTAGCATTTCCCATTAGTGGTAGGTTAAAAAAAGAAGAAGAAGAAGATAGTAATTGCTGTGGACATAAGATTAAAATTAATATTCAAAACCCTGAAACCAAATGTACCCTCCACTCAACTTATCCTTAAAAATGAAGATTTATAGTTGTGAACTGCTAATGAAAACAATTTTTTATTTTTTTATTTTTAAAACTAAATATGTTATATTCAAAAATTTTCTGACTATTTTATCTTCAACAGTCTTTAGTTACTAAATTTTGCTATAATTCTAACTCCATCACTGAGCTAAGGGATGCTGTTTCAAGACAAAAGTATAATGGATAGCAATCAGTAGTAAATGCATTAGCTATTGAAAAGATATTGATTGGTTTTGTTAATCAAATTATCATTAGAACAATTTTGAGTAGAGCTTCTGCGTGTTTATTATTGTTTAAAGGACAATGCATTTCTGCATATGTTAAATTTTAACAATGTTTGCAAAGATTTTAATAGCTTTATTCAAGAAGATCAATAATTAGGTTCAAATATTATTGTTTGATTCTTTTATCAGTTGACTAATGATACCAATTATTATAATCATCTATCTTCTATAAATAAAATATCAATTTTATTCTTTTTTATTTCTAAAATATTCAAGGAAATTGTTGCATAGCTGTGATCTGGATTCCAAATTTATGATAGCTTGTATCTCACAGTCCACAGATGAGTAATAGATTCTGTAGGAAGATGTTTTCTTTGAGAAAAATAATCTAATATGTATGACTTTATTTTGCTGCAGTAATGAGTTTATTTTTCCCTTTTATTGAAAAAATATTGCTTTCTTAATACACTATATCCTGGTATCAGTTTCCTTTCCCATTTCTTTCCGAACCACCTCTCCTCCACACGCACCAGGATCCACTGCATTTTTTTGTCTCTCATTACAAAAGAACACACCTATAGGAGAAAATAACCAAACATGGCAAAATAAATATAATAAGGTAAAACAAAAATTATCACATCAGAGTTGTAAAAGGCAAACCAACTGAAGGAAAAAGCCCCAAGAGATGTCACAAAAATTAGGGACTCGCTCACTTATACACTGATGATTTCCATAAAAACACTAAACTAAAAGCTATATTCTATACATAGAGGACCCAGTGCAGACCTATGCACACCCTATGCTTGTTTCCTCAGTCTCTGAATTCATATGCGCTTTGATCAGTTGATTTGGAGGACATGTCTTCCTGGTGTTCCTCATCTCCTCTGGCTCTTATACTCCTTACACCTTCTTTTCCATAGGGTTCCTTCCCTGAGTTTTTAAGGGAGGAACTTGATAGAGCCATCCCATCTGGAGCTGTATGTTCCAAGGTATTTCTCTCCATGTAATGTCTGGCTGTATGTCTCTGCATTTCTTCTCATCTGTGGCAAGACAAAGGGTTGTTGATGGTGGCTGAATAAGGCACTGATTTATGAGTATAGTAGAATATCCTTATTTCTACTTTTTTTACTAGTATTATTTGGTTTTACCCTAGGTCCATGGTTTAGCTAATCTCTGATTTTGTTCACCCCAGCATTGTCAGGTATGGGATGAATCTCATAAAGAGGACCTTGTCAAATCAAACATTGATCAGTTACTCCCACAATCTTTGGGTCACCATTGTACTAGTATAAACTGCAGGCAACATCTTTTGGCAATATTTTGAAATTAAGACATACAGCTTTTTTTCTGAATGGTAATTACTCTTATCCAACTATATCTCACATTATATGCCTTTAAACATTAGTTTTATCTCCAACTTTGCAGTGTTTACTGATGAGTTTAACTTAAGATTAGAAGGCACAATAGAATTTACAAGCAAGTATTGCATAGCTTTTAAATTATTTGAAATATAATTAATGTTTGATTCACTAGCAATTTTAAGGGAATTTGCATATCTCCATATCAAAAAAGAAGAAATGACATCTATATCGTAATACAAATCAAAACAGGTAGTATTTTAATCACTACATTTATCAGAGAATCTTGATGTACATATACTTGAAAAGTTGAAAATAGTGAAAAAGCTAAGATTTTTTACAACTGTGATTTTTCCAAGGAACTATGAAAAATAGTTTTTCAAGAGATAAACATGCTAATATATGACACATCACAAGACAAGTGCCTGGAGACTAATCTAATATAAAATTCAACAAGAAATTATTTTAAGAAGCAACCGATAAATTGATATTCAGGAATAAGAAATTTGACTTTGTGCCATGTATTTTAAACAGAAACTTCAAAATATAAAAGGAATATTTCCCTCCTTGTCTAAAAATGATTAAGGCTCAATTTAGTTAATCCTCTTGTAGAATGCAGTAATTACCCTTAATGTGATGAAGATATTAAAAACTTACAACCATGACTTGAAATCCTTATGTGAGCATCCTTATCTGTGTGGAAAAAAAAACATTTTAAAATATGGAATACAGTTCTAGCACACACTAATAGACAGAGATAGAGAACACTAATTTTTAATGTAAAAGCAAACTAAAAAGAGAAAAACCTCCAGTTTAGTTAGATGATTTGAATATATGGAACATATGCATTACAACATGTGAGAAAATAAACTCAAATATCTATACACTTTTGAAACCCCAATGGAAGGGTGTCCTTGTTGCTTCAATCTGAGTCTCCAGAAACACTAACAACTTAAGTGTAACAAGTCCTATTAGCAAATCCTAATTACCTATAATTTTATTTCCTTTAGTGCCTAGGAAAATGTTGGGCTTACACTTGAAAGGAATTTAGGAAATTAGTTTGGCATATTTTCCAGCACACTTCTAGAGGAAAACATGCTTACCTGTCTTTAAAACTATCTTTCAAGATAAAAATACCATAAAAATAACAATGAAACAAAAGGGCTATTGTTATTATTAATGTTACAGACTCAAAATAAACTTCTCTTTAGCTAGAACTACTGAAAACGCTCAGGGACTGATAGTGTCAAGTCTTTCTCACACATTCATGATTGCTACCTACTGCAATTTTCCCCCATGCGTTCTCCCACTCTCCAGATATACTAATAAGCACCCTACTCCATTAATCATTGGGTTGGTAAATTTCCATCAGTGTCACATTGAAGACAAGATAGGCAATAACTAATTACTGTCTTCACTCAAATGTCCCAATGGCCATCAGTCAGCACAAGCTTTACACAACAGAATTTCAGCACTGATGAGATTTTCCTTCAGCTTTCTTAGTGTGAGTCTGTATTGTGCTTTTTCAAAGTACAAAACATCTCTACGTATACAAATTTGAACTTCCACTTTAAAGAACTAGATCCATTTTTTTTCCCATAGAAACAAAAAAGGATTAATTCAATCAGATTAGACGTTGATCAAGAAATGTATGGTACTGGAAGAATTATGGATCAAACATTTAAAATATATTTGTCAACAATGTTGCAAAATTTGACTGTTTAAAGAACTACTAAATGAATTATTCATTTTTATAGTAAACAACTGGAAAGATGTGGTATTGTTGGTTTTCTTAAAAGCCTTAGCAAGTCATCTCACTTTAAGCAGTCTCTAACATGCAGGTGTTATTTGGAAATATTTGTATATTTGGAGAAGATGCATGTAAATTTTTTTCAGGCACATGGAATCATATTTAAGGAAATACTCTCTGGTATCTGAAATAATACCTTAATAGTGATTAATTGTTAATAATGAATTAATACAAGTTCTAAAGATGGAGTATGTGCTATGTGAATAAAATTTTCTGTGAGTTTTTGGCACATTTCATCTCAAAATAAGTAAAATAATCAAATACTCAAGAACTATCCAATTTATAAAAAATATTTTACCTGAAATTCAACAAAAATTGAAATTTCCTTTTTTGTTAAGGTTCAAGCAACTAGCTTTGTATTAATTTGGTATGAAAATAAGATTCAGAGAATCATACATAGATAAATGAATTTGTTGCATTGGTTTCATGGATAGTTCATTAGTAAGAAAAAATGGCTGATTGGGAATCCTCTCTGTATGCTATGAATATGTTATATTACATTGGTTAATAAAGAAGCTGTTTTGGCCAATGACTTAAAAGTAAAGCTAGGTGGGAAATCTGAACAGAGATATAAAGATAAAGTAGGCAGAGTCAAGGAGATGCCATGTAGCTGCCAAAGGAGAGATGCTGGAATCTTACTGGTAGTCCACAGTCACATGGTGATACACAGATTAATAGAAATGGGTTTATAAGATATAAGAGCTAGCTAGAAATATTCATAAACCATTGTATAGTGTCGTAAGTAATACAGTTTCTGTGTGATCATTTGGGTTTGGGTGGCCAGGAAACAAATGATCAGTCTCCTGTTTACAAAATGCTGCTTGCTGTTTGGGATCTACTCTTAGGTCTATCCTGAAAAAGGAAAGGATAAAAAAAGAGGGCTTCTGGATCAACAAAAATGGAAGCCAAGCACAATTTCTTGGTAGTTGTATTTTTTTAGACAGGTTCTGCTTGCTGGTGGTGAACAAAGGTATGGGTCCTTTAACAGAAGGTTTCTAGGCTCATTATTAGCAGCAAAATGGTTTCTTTAAGAAACATAGGGTTCCTGGTTCATGTTGGTAGCATGAACTCTGGCTCTTTTGAGAGGTCCTACACTTAAATAATGTTTATGAGCAGCTTGCTACTAGTTGTTAATGGCGACATAGACCCATCATGTCCCTGGATCTGGGACAGTGAGCATGCCTCACAAAGACAATTAACATACCTCTACCATGTTGGATGGGGTAGATCCAACAGGCAGGGCTGCAGATTTGGTCCTAGCCACGTCCTCTTAGCATTTGAAAAAAAGAAAAAATAATGTGTTCCTGATCAGAAAATGATTACAGATATACAATAAAGACAGATTCAGATGAAAAAGACCTAAGAATGTGTTACAGGTTTTTATATAAATGTGCATGGGATTATGAGAGAGAAAAAAGTACAGAAAGCCATAGATTAAAGGATTAAAGATAATTAAATATTGAAATGTAATAAAGTAAAAAATATAAGCCACATAAAAATGGAAAATACACAGGAAGTCTGGATTATGTATATTATTTTGTTTTCTTTAAATCCTTTGACTGTGAATGAATGAGCTCAGTTCAGAGAGACATTTCATTAAGCCAAACCAACATTAAAGTATCTTGACTTCACCATTTGGGTCTTAGGATATGTTCCTTTGGAAAAGAGGTCCTGATTTTGTTCCTACAGAGAAGGAGAACCTGTGGATTCCTTCCAGGCTAATGGTTTAATGGAACAAGACCCTCTGAAAGATCTCTGTTAACCCTAAAAGTACTTTATCCAACAAAGAGCAAATTGTAGTTTGGAGAAAACAACACCCAAATTCCAAAAGTGATTGTTTACAAATGTTTGTTTCCATGTAAAGGGGGTTGATTATAAATGGTTAAATCATCACAGTCAATCCCTTTCTAAAAAAAGAGTAGATATGATATATAGATGAATACTTTGCATTAGGGCAAATCTTGGTCTATTGATACAAACTTAAGGTTGATTCTGTTATACAGTGTTTATGTATTTCTGCTCTTCTTTAAGGTTTTTTGTTTGTGCATCTCATTTAAAAATGTAATGTATAGTTAAATACTGATTAATAGATAGTCTTCTATAATAATAAAGCTTTTAGTCATGTTAAGTTTTCTAGATACGTAGAGACATATTTCACTTAGCTAGATAATCTTCAACACTTCTAAAACCTATAGAATACAGTATTTCAAGTATCTTAAAAACTTAGACTTTTCTCAACAGTGATACATATCTGCTTCTGAGAACATCAATTATTTCAGAAAGGTTGATGGGAATTGAAGAAACTTATTGTGGAATCTGCCTTCAATGTGACAAGGCTAAACATTTGAACAAGAAACTCTCCTTGCCTGGACTGCTTGATGGTATAATGTATGAACTGAACATGCATGACTCACAGAAAAGTGGCTGCCAAAATTTTCAAAAGACAGTATGGTCCTTCAGGGTTCCTGCTTCACAGAAAAAAAAAAAAACCTGTCAGACATTATGCAAGACACAGAATAAAGCAACTCATGAACTTTGTCATTACAAAGCAGAACAGATCTTCAAATTTCCTGTTTCTTGGAAAATTCTGTTGGATGCTGTAGGCCTGTAGACTGAAGATGGTCGCCCCAAAGTTTCAGAAGAATTTTGGGTTATTGTCTGGGCAGTAAAATGTCTCTGTCAATTCTAGAATTTTGGGAATTTTTTACAGCATACTTCCTGTTTACTTAGGTAATGTTATATCATTCTAGGGTCTTTGAAAATTTGAAGATAGATAGTTTTCCTTAGTTATGATAAAGGATAAATTAGATATAAAACTTTATGATGTGGGATTTCCCTCTATATGCTGTGATTACCATTAATGACTAAAGAAGCTGCTTTGGACCTATAGCAGGGCAGAGTTTAGGTAGGCAGGGAAGACAGAACTGAATGCTGAGAGAAAAAAAGGGTGGAGTTAGAGAGAAGCCATGTAGCCTGCCGGAGACAGACACATGAACTTTAGCCAGTAATCCACAGCCATGTGGCAATACACAGATTAATAGAAATGGGTTAAATTCATATGTATGAGTAAGACAATAAGAAGCTAGAACTAATGTACCAAGCAGTGATTTAAATAATATGGTTTCTGTGTGATTATTTCAGTTTCTAGGCAGCCAAGAAACAAACAAGTAGACTCCTCCTACATCTTTAAACTCACAAAGGTAGTATAGATGATAATTTTCCTTAATTTGTCAAATGTAAATAGACTAAATAGTGTAACTATAATTCTTGCTTGATAACTGTTTTGTATATGTCATTTTACTCTGTTAAAGTTAAAACTTTTCTTTTTATTTAGACATAAAAGGGGAGGTGATGTGACATTCTGCAGTGGGAAAATGAACTTATACTTTGTAAAGATTTGCAACTTGTATTTTAATAAAACACTGATTAGCCAGTGGCTAAGCAGGAAGTATAGGTGGGGTGACCAGGTAGGAAGTAGAGGCAGAACAACCAGAACAAGAGAATTCTTAGAAAAGAAAAACTTAGTCTGCAGTTGACACAGTGGAAGCCAGACACAGAAGAAGCAAGATGAGTATGCCTCACTTATAAAAAAGGTACCAAGCCATGTGGCTAGCACAGACAAAAATTATGGACTAATTTAAGACGTAAGAACTAGTTAATAAGAAAGCCTGAGCTATTAGGCCAACCACTTTATGATTAATGTAGATCTCTGTATATTTCTTTGGGACTGAATAGCTATGGGACCAGGTGAGACAGAAACCTCTGTCAACAGGATTCCCCTCTATATGCTATGGATATTTTTTATTACCATTGGTTAATAAAGAAGCTGTTTCAGCAGTGGCTTAGTAGAATAAAGTCAGGCAGGAAACCTGAACATAGTGGGCAAAGTCAAGGAGATGCCATGTAGCTGCTGAAGGAAAGTCACTGGAACCTTATTGGTAGACCACAGCTTTGTGGTGATACACAGATTAATAGAAATGGATTAGTATAAGATGTAAGAGATAGCCTGAAATATGCATAAACTGTTGGCCAAACAGTGTTGTAATTAATACACTTTCTGTGTGATCATTTGAGTCTGGGCAGCCAGGAAATGAATGAGCAGTCTCTGATTGCAAATGACACTAATCTTCTGTGGTATAGATACTCCCAACCCCTTATTGTTGCTCCCATCAATGTAACTGCACTATTTCTTAAGGTGAAATTTGACTTTAGTTTTCAGGAAAGATAATCAGGTTCCAGGTCTTATATCTTTAATATATTAAAGTAAATATATTAAAATAAAGTAAAATTTATTCAATTTCTTATCTAGAAATTAATGCTTTTCTAGTACACATGTGAACTAGAATTGTTTAATCCGCAGTCCTTAAAATAGGAGTGAATGTGTCATTTTTGCAAACTAGTCTCTTGTATGCTCTCCCTCTGAAACCACAAAACTATAGGAAGTCCATACAACTCTAGCATCAACTCTCTTCCTCTAATTTTACATTAGGAGAAGCTAAGGTTTAGAAAGGTAATGTTAAGTTCAAAAGACAAAATTGGCATTGAAAGCTAAATTATTCTACCCTCATACCTGAAGCCTTTGTCCATAACTCTATCTTGCTATTCTTCTGCTGTCAAATGACCCTGATGCCTTCATGAAGTTTGTATGTTGGAAAGAGTTGCTCTTAGACAGTGACTTTTAAAATAATCTTCTTGGCAAAATTTATGATTATTGACTCTGCCTCAAGATAAGGATCTTTGTGTAACAATTCTAATAGATTATTATTTTTTTCATAATTTTTATCATAATTTTTCTCTAGAGACTATAAAAGATAGTCTGCTATTTATTAAACTATTCCATAATACATGCACAATGCTGAACCAATATCTGAAAGATAAAACATAAAAAAAGTAAAGTTCTTACCTAATCTACTAAATCTATTCTCTAAATAATTGTATCAAATATATTGAAGAATTTAAAGACTTATTTTGAATGCAAAATAGAGTTCAGTAATAGAGAAATTTAAAATGCTATGGTTTTCATCTCATCTCAAATTTATGGTATTTGGAAGTTATTCTTAAAATTTTAAAGTATCAAAATATGATTGAAAAAAACTAACAAAAATATGCATCTGGGAGTTAGCTCAGTCATTAGAATGGTTTCACACAAATCAGTACCAGTTCAGAAACCTTTGGTCCCTGTTTCTGAAGTTTATGGTATCTTCAACAATAAGGACTTTCCTTACACTTGGGGGGGATTGGTAGAAATCAAGAGCAGCACCAATAGGTTGTATGTTTTGGGAGTTTTTGGACAGTCTGTACCAATAGCTCTAAAGCGATCTTCTCATGCCTGGTTTTGGAGTTTCATTAGATGGCCTTTTGCCGTTGGAGGGAAGATTATCATCCCAGATGAGAAAAGTTTGTTAAAACTATGTATGCATATTTAAACACAGAATTATGAGTAGTGTAAGTAATTGTAAGGTAAATACTTAATAGCATGATTCCTGTGGCTTTTATAGACATCCTTATTATTTTACACTATTGTAGACAGAAGTTTCTGTCCTGCCCAGTCTTGCAGCCATTCAATCTCAAAGGAACACACTTTAATTATTTAATTATTTGAGTGTGAGTGCAGATTAAATGTCACCAGGGTTTGAATGAATTGTAAAAGACTGGTAGCTAAATAAAAAAATATGCAAAATGAAGGGGGATATATTCAGATTAGAAGGGAGTATTACTTTTTTTTCATTACCTTGTCAAAGATTAACAGGCTTGATTGTATACGATTGCCAGAATGAAAAGTATAAAATAAAATTCTTCTCACCTTTTAGAAATATAGATTGACTTGAAAAAATTGGAGAACACTTTGATTATACTTATCAATGCATATAACCACAATGTCATTTGATGTACCAATTTTAATTGTAGCTCTTGCTATATGAATCTAAGCAATCTCTTAATATATTTCAACAATTATCTTCTCCAATTTATTTAATATTAAAAGATTGGAAAAATACTAAATACCCTAAAAGAAGGCATTGACTATATTTATACTTGAAACATGAAAATACTCTGTAGGCCAACCTGGCCTAGAAATCGTGATCCTTCTGCCTCTGCCTCCTTCAGCAAATTCTACTGGCATGCATCACTACTCTGTACTGATAACTGGGGAACCTGTATAGCACTGAACTAGGCCCTCTAAATGTGGATGACAGTTATAGAGCTTGGAAAGTTGTGGGGCCACTGACATTGGGACCAGGATTTATCACTAGTGCATGAACTGTCTTTCTGGAGCCTACTCTCTAGAGAGGGATACCTTTCTCAGCCTAGATACAGAGGGGAGGGCCTTGGTCCTGCCTCAATATGATGTGGCTGACTTTGTTGACTCCCCATGAGATGCCTCAACCACTCTGAGTAGTGGATAGGGGTGAGGAGGGGGAAGGGAGGGGGAATGTGAAGAGGCGAGATAAAGAGAACTGGTATTGGTATGTAAAAATTTAAGAAATAATTGTTTTATAAAAATAAAATAAAAATTAAAAAGTGAAAACACCCTGTAGGTTCTAATAATGATAATAAATCTCTATCTGTTTACTTAAAAAATGTATTTTATATAAAGAAAGTAATCTACAAAAAATACTTGAGATATAACATATTATGAGTTTTATTCAAATGGGTATATCTGTTCTCTCTCTCTCTCTCTCTCTCTCTCTCTCTCTCTCTCTCTGCATATGCGTGTTTGTGTGTATGTGTTATAAAGAAAAGTGCAACAAATTGTAAGAGGGTTAAATACACACAACATAACTGCTTAGCTTATTTTCAAGCCAGCTGGGAGACACTCTTGGATGCTGTCCTTTATGTCGAGCATTTAGCCCAATAAATTGATTTTCCCGTTACTAAGTACTTAGCTCAGAGGTTAAAGGCTTGTTGAGTTGTCGCACTTGCATTAGGAGTCCAAGAAAGGAAGATAAATGCAGCAGATGTTAGCACTTATATGATGTGGGGGAAGGGGAACAGGAGGACCCTAGGACACTCCTTTATTGGCTGTCCAGAATTGCCAATTGGTGAGCTGCAGGTCTAGTGAGAGACTTTGCCCAAGAAATAAGGTGGGGGGTGACTAAGCAAGAAATCCTGATGTCAATCCCTGGTCTCAATTCATACCCACACTTGATTACACCTGTACACAAGCACACATACATTGCCACAAACACACGCACATACACACACGCACATGCACACACACACACACACACACACACACACACACACGCTGCACTTTTTCCAACTGCTCTTCTTGCCTACTTGTGACCTTCATTACGGATATAATGATTTGAAGTCAGGTCAAGAAGAGCAGATCAGCCACAGTGGCAGGGGATCAGTAATAGACACAGTGACAGTCATTAGTTGCCAACAGGGTTAGCTAGTTAACAGAAACAGCAGTCCTGATAAGGTAGTAAAACATTTCAGAGTAGTCAGGGCAGAAGTGACTGGTAATAGAAATAATGAAAAAAAAAAGAAAGAAACCCTGTGGAATTCCTTAGAGTTTCATTGATTGTTTTGACTTGACAAACTTTTATTTCACCCCCATTTCTGCTCTCCTCCATGTCAGCACAGGCTTTCAGAAAAACATGCAAAAAAAAAAAAACCAACCCTGTGAATTCGAGGGTGTCTAGAAATGTCTTATACTTAATAGCACATGTTAAAGCTGGTTAATGTAATTCAAGGACCACATAAGTATTCTACACTTTAAATTCTCCCTCTCAATTCATTTATTATCAGACTCTGCATTTATTAACACTGGTTTTTTAAATGTAATCTTGGTATTAATAAAACACATTTTAAATATTAAGCTGAATTTAAAGTGAGTTGTCCTCCAAAATTACACTGGTATAGCATTGTGTGTCTTTATACTCACAATACTGCCTTCAACAGAACACAATGGAAATCCTAAAAACTGGAAAAAAAGTACAAGTTACCTTGAAAACACACAATAAAAATAATAACACTAACCATTTAATATCAACAAGTAACTTATATGTAAATAATATTCTTATCATTGAAACATAAATTATCCAAATGGGTAATGTCATATACATTATTCATAAGAAACTCACTTTGAAAGAGAATAATGGAAAAATATAGTCTAGGAAAAATCATAACCAAATGAGAGAAAAAAAGATGATATAAGCTATACCAAGCAAAAAACATTTATTCTCAACACATTTTCATTTTAACATGAAGAGAAGTATTCAGATCTTGTGCTGTAATCAGTCTGACTCTAGTCTTCCATGTAGGAGTTGGTGAAAATTTCTCTTAAGTCCAGGATGAGCTACAATCTAGAGTTTCCACTGTTCTAATTTACCTCCCAGGACTGAAAGATGAAGGGTTCTTCATAGTTAGGCAGGCAACAGGATAGATGTTTTGCTGCTTCAAGCGAAGTCCAGACTGCTACTAATAGAGAAGGTAACATATCACCCTCTGATACGACAGTGTGTAGAAAGAGAAAAAAATCTATCCTCTATGGACACAGAAGCTCAGTACTAGAGTAAGATTCCTGTATGCCTCTGACCCTTGCATCATGGTACCTCTGCAGCCCTCCATACTGTAATATAGGTCCCAAATCTATTCTCTAACGTGACTGTCTGACAATTGGTAGTCTATATTTCCAAGATGTTTTAGAATCATAGTTTTTCTGTGGTGATTTCTGGTGTTGAAGCAACCATTGCCTGACCTGGTTTGCTTCTTTGCTGTAATAAATACCAGGGCTTAAATAACCTAGAAAGAATAGGATTTGTTTTACTTTATAGTTTACAGTCCACTATTAAGGGAACTTGGATAGGAACTCAAGGCAGGAGCCTGGAGGCAGAAATTGAAGAAGCCATGAAAGAGTGCTGCCTACTGGCTTGAGCAGGACCATTTGCTAAGGTGCATTCCACTGTAAGCTGGAATCTCCCACATCAATCATTAATTAAGAAAATGCAACACAGATTTGACTATAAGTCAGACCTAAGAGGTAGGTCCTCCATTCGCATTCCTATATGGCTAAGTTTATGTGAAGGTGATAATAACCAGAGAACACTGTCTAAATGGTTTCTATGTTCATGTTATGCCTTCTCATTTATCCTATGATCACAAGAGTAATATTTTTAATTTCTTTTTTTCTTATTTATAGTCATTGATGTCTTTGGTTTATAAATGAAGCTATCTATGGCTAAACATGATCGACTGGTTAAAACTTTAGCAGTGTCTTAGGGTTTTTATTGCTGTGAAGAGACACACTTCTTCTAACAATGCCATACCTACTGTAACAAGGTTGCATGTCCTAATCCTTTCAAATAATGAAATATGTCACTCCCTATGAACCTATTGGGCCATTTTCATTCCAACCACTATAAGCAATGTGGATAGGTTGCAATGTTCAGTCCCAGAACCTAATTATAATTGTCCTGGTTGATTCTTTATCCTACCAACCATTCCTTGCCCTACTCTGTGCTGGGCTTGACATCCTGTGAGTAACGGATGAAGCTGGGTCAAATAAAATCCTAATGTTTATGACATATTAACAACAAAACCCTAGTTTTCACCTATAAGAATGTTGTCAGACAACATCCAAGACCTAAAGCAATATTCTCTTCTTTTTCCTATGACCTTCTTACCTCATTTACACACCAATATATTTGAAAATTGTCTTCATTTATGCCTTTATTTGCTCTGTAATGATAAAACTTTTATAAAATCGCCAGCTCATTGGAATGTGATATTTGGGGAAACCTAAGTCTATGTTAGTGAGTTAGTTTTATTCATTCTTTGATTCCGAATAGAACATAATCTCTTATCCTTTGCAATAACAATTGTTTGTTTCACTGATATTTCTCTTCCTCCATACCCACCCACCCACTCAGATTGAGATATATGATGAAAAACATCTCAAATAAATCACTACTGCTCTAAACTTTCTATCTAGTCTACCCCTTTATCGCACTTTTTAGAGTCTTATGATATATACTAATTGATAGTCCTTTTCAGTATTTATAATTCAACATAAAATGGACATATGAAATAGCAAAACAAAACAAATAAAATTATATAATTGTGGAAGGCATAAATAGACATTTTAAAATTATATAATTGTGGAAGGCATGAATAGACATTTTATAAAGGAGTACTCATATAACAGCGACATGAACAGTTAATCAATAAAAGTAGTCAATTGAAAAATATGAATCAAGACCAAAATGTGATAGGATCATCCACATACCAGTACAATTAAAATAAATTAGTGATTTTAACAAAAATTTGGTATCTGTGACTTCTTCACATTAATAATAGTGCATAATTACAACTTGTACCTTCTCTAACTTGGCTTTTTCCATTTATAATGGGCATATATACATACAAATATTTAGTATGTAGTTAAGGATTATGGTTTAATGAGATAGAAAATATATAAGGCTTGGCCTTTTCCACTTTTAATTTTTATATATTGACTATATGTGTGTATCCATATATAAAGATAGATTATATATGACCATTATATATTTATATAAAAAGATAGATTACAAAATTGTTGTATCAAATATCTCTGCCCTTTTTTAGCTCCAAAACCTCCCACATAATCTTTTTGCTGTCTTTCAAATTTATGTTCACTCTTTCTTTAATTGTAGCTACATAACTATGTGTATAAGAATATATATTGTATATTCTTATATATACATATATGTGTGTATATGTGAAATAAGCACAGTTGGTTCAGTATGTATGTTATTATTTGAAATCAGAAGTTTTGGAGACTGTCCATTTGATATTGAATAACTGATTGATTTTTTCTGGGGAAGACTATTTCTCCTACTCCCCATACTTCTTAGTTGCCTGCAGTTTGTGTGTATGGTTAAAGCCCTGTGAACTTTCCCTTATCCATATTATAATATCAGTTGTCCTCATTCAGTGCATGTTTAGACAGCCATACCGGTGAGACTTTATTGATGTAGCTTTTGATATCTGTTGGTGCTGTAATTTCACAGCATACCCTTTGCTGTTCTGGATCTACCAATCTTTATGTCCCCTTTCCCACAATGAACCCAGAGCTTTAGTTTCCAGAGTTGTTTGTGGGTATATCTAACAGTTGGATCAGGACTCCACAACTATACACTGAGATTGGTTAGGTTTTTCTGTAATATTCTCCCTCTTTTACAAAGTGAAGTTTACTTGATGAGAGGCGAGGGCTGTACTTATCTGTAGGTATAAGGGCAAATATTTAGCGTGTAGTTAGGGATTATGGTAGTTAATGAAGTTGAAAATGTAGGTTCCCCTCCAAGATTCACAACTTCATCAGCCCTAGGAGATAGCCTGTGTTTTCAGTGTTCAGCCTGATTTCCCTTTTGTCTACCAGTTCTTAAGTCCAATTAGAGATAGGTTGGTTACTGCCAAGACCTGTGTGCCACTAGTGCACACAAGATTATCCACCAATGCTGCCCATTGTTGTAGTTTATAGGCATTATAACTTGGTAGGGTTATTGACTGTATCCTTCCTGTGGAAGTTTGTATGTTACCTTTGTTACCACGAATGCTAATCCTTGAGAAGGAAGGTTTCAGCTCATATTCATTGTGTGAACTCTGAGCCCTCTATCTGAAAGGCATATTGTCTGTACCTTACACCTCTGTGGGGAAACCAAGGCTAAGGGCAATAGCCTGCATTGTTTCAGGAGTCTCTGACTCTGGCCAAACACTCAAAAGAGAACGCCTCAGGCCAGCTATGGCGGTATTTGTTAGACAGCCTATGGGTCTTGGGAGAAGCATTATCAGCCTATATATGAAATTTTATTTAAACTATATTTTTATATTCACACATGACATATTTTATAAGTATTTCTGGGTAGATGGCTAATAGTGTGATTCCTTACAATGCTTTCTGACATTTTTATTATTATTTTACCCTTTTCTGTATTTCACTTGTGATCTGCTTTCCCCCCTCTCTGTTTCTCATTTGCCACAAGTAACAATTCTTTTTAATTCCCTGGTTTCTGCAGTCTTCCAGATTACGTACATCAGAATATTGGGGCTACGGATGTCGGGTGAGAAAGAATACACATTTATCTTTCTAGGTCTGGGTTACCTCACTCTGTGATTTTTTTCTAGCTCCATCAATTTGCTTGCAAGTTTCCTTATTTTAGTCTTTTCATATTCCATAGTTCATAGGTACCACACTGCCATTAACCACTATCATTTGATGATATTTGGATGATTTTCACTTTCTAGTTATTGTGAATAGAGCAGCAACAGCTTTGCTTGAGCAAATACCTATGAGGTAAGATATTAAGCTCCTTGGTCATATGCCAAGAAGTCATATATAGATGTAATTTTAGCCTTTTGGGGATTCTCCATGCTGATTTTAAGAGTGGCTACACCAATTTGCAATCCCACCAACAAAGAATATATGTTCTCTTTTGCTCACAAGCATCCAAATGTGTTGCTTGTTTGATGATCTGCCATTCTGAATGGGTCAGTTGAATCTTAAAGATGTTTAGTCATTAGATTTAGTTCCTACTCTATATCTAAGATGACTTCATTTAAGAATCTTAACTTTTCTATTCACAGGTATCGTGTGTGTGAATATATATACATATATAT
>NC_022030.1:33594379-33596987 GCF_000317375.1 Microtus ochrogaster
ACATAAAGTCATTCTGAAATTCTTATTTGAAAGTTATCCAACCTAGCACAGATGATGGACAATAAGAACAGATTATTTTCCTTGATATATTAGCTCAAATGATATTTCAATATTCTCCAACATTATTCTGTGGTGTTACATGAACCTACACATAGAACAAAATAACTTGTAAGTATATATGAATTATTCTCTGGTTTTGGCTTTTTTAAATTATGAGAGATATAACCATTAAGCTGAAGAAACTATCATCATGAAGAATACATCTTTGTGTTTTTAACACCTTATGTATCTATTATTAGTATTTCAGAATAAAAGTTTAAGAAGGACCTAATCAATTTATTACAAACAACTTCCATATGCTTTTATTGTATTTGGTACAATAAAAGGATTACACCTGTCTTTTCCCTGGATCATTATTAAAAATGTATCTGGAGTTATGTATCTAAACTGATAATAAATTGCTTGCATTTTCACAGTATCTCTACAGGTTTTTTTTTAGAAGACTAAAAGCATAAGATCCAGGAATTGTTTTATTTGCTTCTCCAGAATTGAAGTATCAGCCTGGAGTGTCATTTTGTATATAATGAAGCTAAAGTTAAAACTGAGTAAATTGTAAGATCATATTGCATCTTAAGTAGTCAAAGCTCCTTTCTACCCTCCAAGTGATTTATGTTTATTTAACAGGTTTGCTTGAAAAGAGGGTGATAGAATGATTAAAGACTCCAGAAAGCACAGAAGCCTTTCCCTCGAGGTATGTGGAGCATATGCAGTCTCTGCATTTGCATAAACCTTTTACAAAATGGATGAAGCATAATGTTGTTGAAGAAAATTTATTTGCACTGATAATGCTCAAATACCAAAGATCTCAGTGGTAAATATTTCTGTTTCAGTGATTTGGATATACTAGTATTAAAATACTTTTTAAAAATTAATCTTTTAACTAAAACATTTTATGCTATTCAAATGAGAATAATTTTTTTCTTCACTGAATTAAGGACTTGTGATGGCCATATTCGGTTGTCTGTCAGGTATGTATTCTATTAGCAATATATTGCTCATCCTTTCTCCAGTTTCAAACAAGTTTTGTTGCCAAGAAGATTTAGATTTCATTATTATTGATACTTTTTTATAAAAAAAAATCATCATTTTGGTGAAATGTCATATGGGAAATAAGTCTGCAATAGACCAAAACTGCAAAGAAAGAAAAAAGGAATCCAAGTCACAAATGCTTTGCAAGAAAAAAGAACATATTTTTAAAATTACACTTGAATTTCATATTTTACATTTGCAAATATAATTATGACAATAACGATAAATTTGAATAATTGTTTTTCTCAAGAATAGCTGGCTTAAAAGTTTTTAAATTGATACATTTCACCCATTATCACAGCGTAAATGCAAGTATCCAACATTATACCCTTAATAATATACATTTTAGCATAAAACATTAAAATATCTTTTATAGACTAAACTACCTTACCTATATAATGGAGCTCACTAGATATTCAACAGTAGTTACACTCTAATGCAAACTTATCCAATATATGAAACAAGTGTATAATTTATTTTTCAAAGCCAAATAAATTTATCACTGGAAAGATAAAATGAATAGGAGAAAAGGTATTTGTAATTTTATTATGGACAATGAACCTAGGAATGACAGATTCTTAATTTCAAAATTTCAGAATGTTATTCACTGTTCCATTGTACCTCAGCACTGCCATTGTGATTAATCAAAACTGGAATTTTGTAGCGTTCACATCTCCACCCAGCATTTTGCCCTGTAAAATACCTGTAACACAACATGTTAAAGAAGCATGAAAGGTTCCCTGTCTGACAAATTTCAAATTATTTCAAGCCATGGTACAAGCTTCCAACAGACATCTTGAGGACAAACTCCTTATAGCTGTCATCTAGCTTTTTGTTCACTGACGTTACTTCTTTTCCCAAATATCCAGCCCAAAGTGCTCTGTTACCCATGGTTCTTCTATTCTATCTATGTAAGAATAAATCTTCAAATTTATAAGGCCTTATTTAATGCTTATCCATGATAGGGCAATTATAATCTCCTTTAGTAGCCAATCTCATGGGAAGAAGAATACAATGAGTTCACTTATTTTTGTCAAGTATCTGATACACTACTTTGTTCCTTTGACACTCTTATTTTGATTTTTGAATTTTTATTTACATTTTTCCAAAATTTCCTCTTGCATTGAAAATAATTTTCTCATATTATAGTTTCTCTTCCCTCTACTCCTCCCACTTCCTCCCTACCCATCTCTCATGTCTGGATTTACTCCCTTTCTGGCTCTCATTAGAAAAGAGCAGGCTTCTAAGAAATAACAGATTCTCTTGAGATTACACTATAATTACAGTATTTCTCCCTTCCCATTTCTCCACTTAAACTAGTAGAATTCAACCAGTGGGCAATGATCCCTTTAGGAGTACAGGGGTCACTAAGACAATCAGAAAACACATTATTTACATTATGATTCATAAAGTATCAAAATTACAATTATAAAGTAGCAATGAAAATAATTTTTGGTTGGGGTCACCACAGCATGAAGAAATGAATGTATTAAAGGGTCCAGCAGCCGGGCGATGGTGG
>NC_022030.1:33597113-33611448 GCF_000317375.1 Microtus ochrogaster
AAAAAAAAAAAAAAAAAAAAAAAAAGGGTCCAGCATGAGAAAGTTGAGAGCCACTGCTCTAAACCCTTCTTATAGACAGACACTTCTTCACTCTTTTTTGAATTCATTAACATTTTTGATTCATTGATATTGCACGCATATATGTGCATGTGTATATGTTTTCATTCTTCAAAATCTAACTTGATCAGTCTGTATACTATTACTTGTATGTAGATTCTCAGGGCAGACCATTGGGTATTTGGCTACTGGTCTAGCCTTCCCTGTTTAGACTATGTGTCCTGAGCTCTCAGCACTCTATGGCTCTCTATAGTTCTATGTGTAGAGTTTAGGCCTTGTTACTTTTTGCCTGTTCACTTTGGCTTGTCATTGGTATTAACACTGTTCAGCTCTTGTTGGGGTGGTCATGTGTATGAGACTTTCTAGATGTTGTTTCTGACATTACTAGAAGACACGATCTCACAGAAAACTCCCTCTGTTCTGACTCTTACTTTCTTTCCACCCACTTCCAAAATGTTCCCTAACCATTAGATATGCCGGAGTTATTTTGTAGAGGAACCATGGTATTGAGCTCCACAATTTGATTGATTGTGGTTTTCTGCAGTGGTCTCCATCAGTTTCAGAAAAAAGTTTTCTTGATGAAGGTTAAAGACTGGTATCTTTTAATGGGATGATTATCTTTCCAAAGATGCCTCTTTTTATACCAAAAAGCTTTAAACAATATGGATCACATTTCAAGAGTAAATGAAGATATTGCCAGCCACCCCAGACAAAGGATGTATCTGCTTAAACTTTACTATGAAACATTGGGATACCAATGTTTTTCAGCACACCTAGTACTGTGGGGGAATTAGGGATAAAAACATTAAATGAGATACAGACGCAGCTCAGCAGGAGGTTGATTGTTTGCCTACCATGGACAGATCCTGCATTTGATCCCAAGTACTGCAAAAGACAGGCGAAAGAGAAAAGGATAAAAAGAATAAAATGGCTCAGATATAGTAGGGAGGGCCTTGGACCTTCCCCAAAGCAATGTGTCTTGTCCTCTCAAGGAGTGGATGGGAAGTGGAGTAGGGGAGAAGGTGGAGGGAGTAGGAATTGGGATTGGTATGTAAAATGAAAAAAAAATTTGTTTTTATTTTTTTAAAAAATAAAATAAAATAAAAAAGTTAAAAAAAAAGAATAAAATGGAAAGGAAAATAACACAGAGAAAGGAAAAAAAAAAGAATGGCAGCAGTCTGAGGGCTAGGTGGGCATCTGAGTGATGAGTGAAACTTCTTTGTTCCTAGGAAGGAAAAGCAGTTCCTTTTCATCAGCATCCACCATAGGGTGTCTGGATAGCTTACTAGCACTTGTCTGATTATGCACACATCTTGAAATCAGTTACTCATTATTATTACTGTAAGCACATTCATTGAAGTATGACTGGCAAAGGCAAAAACAACCAATCACCAAAACTCTTATTCTAATAACACAATTTTTATACAAAGAATCTGAATTATGGATCAATGATATAATTTGTTTCTAAAGTGATATTTTATACATCATTAACAATGCAATTTCAATTTAAATTTAGAATATTTATTGTATTTTCTGATAATTCAGAGAAAGACTAAATGCATCCTGACATTATATTATCTTTACTAATACTTAAGCTTTATATTGTAATCAAATTACATTAAAACCAAGTTCCTTTGTTAGTATCATAATTATTTTATTGTGACTTAGTAAATCTCTAGAGAATAGAAAAAAATCTTTTCTCTTAAATATAGATTCAAAAAATAAAAATTAATTTCAGATTAAAAGCTATCCTATTGTAACTACTAGAAAAGCCAGATTAAAAAAATAATAATTGTGATTAAAATGCCCTTAAGTTTATTGCCAAAAGTATATATCATAATGTAAAATATTTCTTAGTTAGTATTGGTCACTGTACTTGATAACAAATTTATGAAAATCAACACTTAAGTAAATTTAGTTATCCCTTACCTCTCTTAAAACACTAGAAAATAGAAAGACTTCCTGTGTTGAAGGATTCATAAAGTTAACATCTTGAAAATGTCTAATTTACCAAAATCTATTTAAAGATTCAATGATATTCCAATCAAAGTCCCATGCAATTTTTCAAACAAATATAAAAAAGAAGAAAAAACTATTATAGTGATATTTTATTTATGTTTTAATAAATAAAGCTTGCCTAAAGATCAGAAGGGCAAAACTAAGCTACTAGAGAAGTCTTTGGAGACTATAAACTATGCAGACTAAGTAGATTAAGCAGGCTAAAAAGACCAAGCCTCTCTTTGCATCCATTTTATATTCCCTCTAGTGCTGAGATTAAAGGTGTGTGACTCCCTAGTACTGGGTGGGATTAAAGATGTGAGCAGCTACACCTGGATTTGTTGCTGCATTTATCTTGTATAGCCCAGGGTGTCCTTGAATTTACAGAAATACATCCTTTTAGTTTGTAGTTGCCCAGACTTGGTAGAGGTAAGACTTCTCATGGCTTGGCTGCTTTGCTTTTCTGATTGTCAGGTTGAACCCCAATATCTGTCTTTGGGTTGTTATTATTATTCATACTTCAAACAATCCTAAAAATTATGTGGAACCACAAACAACCCCAGGTAGTCAAAACGATTTTGAGCAAAATGAAAAGTGTTTGGGGATTACAATTCCAGATATTAAGGTATATTATACTGTGCTCATAGCAGCATTATGTATAATAGCCAGAACCTGAAAAAAAATCTAGATCCCCTTAACTGAAGAATGGATAAAGAAAATGTGGTCCATTTATACAATGGAGTAGTACTCGGTAATTAAAAAAAGAAAAAAACAATGATGTCTTGACATTGCATGCAAATGGATGGACTGGAAAAATACAACATCCTAGGTGAGGTAACTCAGACTCAGATAGACAAACATGGCATGTATTCACTCATAAGGAGATATTAGACATAAAGCAAAGAATAATCAGCCTATAGTCATCAATCTCAGAGAAGTTTGATTATAAGGAGAACCCTAAGACACCACACATATGGGAAGGGGAAACAGACAAGACCTCCTCAGAAAATTAGGATGGGGGAGAAAGAAGGGAGGAAGGGCTGGGGTAGGGGTGAAGGGGAGAGAAGAGGAGAACATGAGGGAATGGGATGCTCAAGAAGGGGGAAGGACAGTGAGGGAGAAAGGGATATCCTGATTGAGGGAGCCATTCAAGGGCTGTAGAGAAACATAGCACTAGGGAAATCCCCAGCAATCCTTAAGAACGACCCCAGCAAAGACTCTAAGCAGCAGTAGAGAGGACACCTAAATTGGCCTTCCCCTGTAATCAGACTGATGACTACCTTAATTGTCATTGTACAACCTTCAACCAGCTACTGAGAAGTAGATACACAGATATACAGAGAAGCACTGAGCAGAGCTAACTGAGACCAGCCCAAGGGAGGAAGGAGTGATAATATGAGCAAAGGGATCAAGACCGTAATGGTGATTCCAAGAGAAACTGTGGAGGTAGTAAGAGCTCACTGACAGTGGACTGATAGTGGGTGAACCTGCATAGAACGTGGGGAACAGTTGTGAGGCTTGGACAATCTGTGGGGCCACTAGCAGCAGGATGGGATTTATTCCTAGTGCTTGAACTGGCCTCTAGGAGCACATTCTTTTTGGGGGATTAGCTTGCTCAGCCTAGACATGGGGGGAGGGCCTTGTTCTTGCTACAAAGTGAAGTGTCTGATTTTGGTGACTCCCCACAGAAGTCTCACCCTTTCTTAGGAGTGGATAGAGATGTGGGGTGAAGGAAATATGGAGGAAGCATAAAGAGGGGAGTGAGGAGGAACAGGAAGAGCTATGTAAAATCAGAAAAAAATGTATTATTTTTTTTTAATTTAAAAAAAGGAAGAAAGGGTATATTATAGAGTCAGAGTAATAAAAACATCATGCACCATTACAAGAGCAGACATGTAGCCTAATGGAACAGAACCAAAGGCCCAAATATGACTACACACAACACAAGCACTTACTTTTAGACTCCTATATGATCTCTTTTGTGTAGTTGCTACTTTCTACCAGTTTTGATTTCTTTTGAGAGTCTCACTATGTATCACATATTAGCTTTACACTGGGAATTCTCAGACTTCAGACTTCTGAAAGCTGAGAAAATGATAGTGCTAACTTAGCAGGTCTTTTCTCAATTTTGACTGTTACTATAGATATAAGAAGGTGAAATTAAGCACAATGTATTTACATATAAATATATACATAAAATCAACAAAAATATATTTTTCTGATCTTTAAATTTTAAATTGAATTCTCACATAATAAACTTGATTCACCCAAGAATATTGATGGCACTTTCCAATGACAGATTCATTTTTGCAGCCATGTTAAGGATTCATTTTCTTAAAATGTAGTTACATTTAACAGCCTGGAGTTAGCATGCTACTGACCTTTAAACACTCTAACAAAAAACTTGACAAGAACCATGCTGGCATAATAAACTGATCTTGACATTAAACTAAATTTACTTGTCTAAAGAAAATATATGCTTGTTTTTTCATAGAAAATTTTGGAGAATAACTCTGGAACAATAACTACAAAAAAATTAACAACCCAAATCCTATGGTGTTTGTATCTATTTTGATGTGACTATAAATGTCCTCAGCAGTACAATAGTTAGGGGTCATTATTTGTTATGTTCCTTTATCAGAATAGTACTGCTTGGTTTTCTACTAGGACCTTTAGTGGATGAAATGAAATTTATGCCCTGTCAATGCTGAAGTATACATGGACAACTTTTATATGTTGAACTTGTCCATATTGGGTTTCACGTTCTAAGTTGATGAGGACAATTGATCAGGTTTCTTTCTCAAGAAGGCACCAGCTCTCATTACAGATGGTTGTGAGCTACCATATGGTTGCTGGGAATTGAGCTCAGGACCTTTGGAAGAGGAGATAGGGCTCTTAAACGCAGAGCCAATTCTCCAGGCCACTAGAACAGTTATAATGATATTTTATTCATGTTTTAATAAATAAAGCTTGCCTAAAGATCAGTAAGGAAAAGTTAAGCCTCTGAGGTCAAGAAATGGGTCTATTTTCATTCTTCAACATGTTGATATCCAGTTATGCCAGCACCACTTTTTAAATATGCTTTCTTTTTTTCCAATTGATATTTTTTGCTTCTTTATCATACACTTAGTTCTTAACTCAAAATTATTACTAACAGAATGGCTATAAGCTTAAAGATGCTGCTAATAATTTATGTGGTCAAGAAAAACATTCACATTTTATTCTTCTTAACATAAAAAACAAAGCAAAGCAAAAAATATATTACATAGTTTTGATCTTTTAACTTTTTTGAATTATTCTAAACTGTGAATTTGTATTTTAGTCATTATTCTTCCTTTTGTCTAAAGGGCAGTTTCATCTTAACATATGGATTATAAGTCATGTCAATTTTAAGAGAGAAGAAAATACTCTCTAATGAAGAAGAGAATCATTATGAGTAAGATGAAGTGGACCAAAATATTGACTTCCTTCTCTTTCATATGCAGCAACTGTTAAATATTCAGTACCCTATTTCAATACCTTTCTTGGCTATTACTGTATGAATAAAATATGTTGTCAGAGAGCTTCTGAAACTGCTTATGAGCCAGTTGAAGACTAACTAACCAGAGAGATCGTTTGCATGAGATTCACTTCAGATAAAGAATATAGAAGAAAATTAATTTCTAATAATACTTAATCAGCTTAACTGCATAATGAAATTATCTGTTTTAATTAGGGTTTCTAATGCTGTGAAGAGACACTTTGACTATGGTAGCTTTTCTAAAGGAAAGCATTTAATTAGGGCTAGCTCATAGTTCAGAGGTTCAATCCATTGTCATCATGGCAGGAAGCATGATGGGATTCAGGAAGATATGGTACTGGAGAGATAACTGAGAGTCCTATACACAGATTGGCAGACATCAGTGAGAGACAATGAGCCTTGCCTGGCTTAAACTTCAAAATCCTCAAAGCCTATCCCCAAAGGCACACTTCCTCCTACAAGGCAACACATACTCCAAAAAGACTATGCTTCCTAATGGTACCACTCCTTGTGAGCAATGTGAGAACCATTTATATTCAAACCACCACATCATCCAAGTCGCTTTTAAAAATGCCTGATTGCTAATCTTGAGAATGAATTTAACTAGAATAGGATATGGTCTAAACATCAGATGGTACAAAGCCCTCCCAAAATATTCTACTCTATATACAAGGTAGAGAAATACTGAAGTTATATTCAAGTTTGACTAAACATTTAAGATAAAAGTAATTTTAGATGCAAACAGAATGTGTCTCATTTTTATATGTCATTAAACTTTTGTGAATCTAAAATATTTCCATGACAAACCCAAACAAATGTAAAATAATGAATCTATTCAAATACATCTGTTATAATTGTGTATTTGATATAACATTATATGTACTCGATACTTTTACATGTTGATTTTCACATTAAAAATAAATATAATCATGGTAGGGAGAGTTTGTTCTTAAGATGTGGTTATTGGTATCCATTCATAATGCTTTCCTCAGAAAAAAACAATTTGTGTTACAGAAATCAGTAAAAGAGAACACAAGACAAAAGAAGAAACAATGTTAAATTATTTTGTTATGCATTTAAAGAGCAGATATTTTTGTAGGTTTATCTAATGCAATGAATAATTCTTCTAACAGAGGCTAGTAAATGAAAATTAAATTGATAATACTTTCTTGTAATTTTGATATTTACTTGATTATACTCTCATACAAGCAGTTTTCAATCTACTAATCAATGTACATGAAATGGTGCAATTAATAATTGTCTAGGAAGTTATAGTAGTTGAATTTATTAAATGCTTGCATCATAATTATGAATGTAAACAATTCACTTTAAATTATAATTGTGCTGATTTAAGGATGGTTTTAAATGTATAATCTTTTATTAAGAGAATATTAAGATGGTCTTTATTATTTTTCATGTACTCACTACTATTCTTTATATCGATGAAGTGGATTACTCAATTAAGATAAAGATTTTTAAAAGGAACAAATAGAACTAGTCTTTAACAATCTATGAAACATACCACATAACCTGGAGATCATGTTAGGAAGGCATAAACTTATAGGATGGCTATAATATTAAAATTATGAAAGTTGAAGGTAAGTATAGTGGTAATTTTTGTGTTTTAATAAATAAGCCTTGCCTAAAGGTCAGTGCAGAGAAGCCACACTAGTCAGCCATACAGGCCAGTTAGTTGTTTCACACACCTTGAACCCCAGCAGCCATACTAGTTAGACATGGAGGCTGGGCATTGCTCATACACACCTTTAATCTCAGCACTAGAGAGGAATAAAAGATGAGAGGAGACAGGGCTTACACTCAGTCTCATTCTGAGATTTCAAGGAGGATTCATTTCAGACTGAGGCAGAGGTAAGAGTCAGTGACAGGCTGCTTTATTTTTCTGATCTTCAGGCTGAATCCCAATATCTCTCCCCGGGTTTTTATTAATTGTTTTAGGTATGAGAAAATTAAAGTGTGTGTGTGTGTATTTATATGTGTGTGTATTTTTTCTTAAAACTTTTGTACCATTATACATAATACAGAGATGATATGTTAAAGGTATTTATGCATATGAAAGTTTAAATAGATAACTGTCAGAATGAGCACGAATTAAAGATCATACTGACTAAATAATTTAGGAAGCCAATGATTTCACTGATAACTCAGAGCACATGAACATTCCAGCTGAAGTTATATTGCAAAATATATAATTAACTAAATTAGATTTTTTTCACATGATCCAGGAGTTATTTTTGTATTTAAAAAAATTAATATATTTTAGTTACATAATTTTGAGAAGCTACTACATCCTTATCCAGGCAGGATGACAAAGTGTTCAGACCCATCAAGAATGGAGGCATTCATCTCTTCTCCAGAAAAAGCACCAAGACCTGCTGAGGTGCTTGCAGAAGGTAGAGGAGGTACAGAATAGGTAGCAGAAGGAGATAGTTTATAAATATCATCTAAGGACACATGACCAGAAATGAAGATTATAACTGAGTGCTTCTGTTGTCTGTTGTCTTTTTTTAGAATGCATTTGTACAGATATTTGGGCTTTCTTTAAATTTATTTAACATCAATTAAGAGAATATCATGGTTCTCTTATTTAAGTTTGAAATGTTAAGAAGATAGTCTACAAGGGGCCATCTATTCAAAATTTAAAATGTGTTTGTGGTTGTACAAGGGATAGTTATATCATGTTACGTGTAATTGTCACCTGGTTAAATATATGTGTTTGCAATTGTATGTGGGATAGTTATATTCTGTTTAGGTATTATTACTTCCATTTGGAATTAAGTATGACATTGACATAAGGAGATATGATTGTATGTCTAGGTGACAAGGGATGGAGTGTAAGGGCTATTCTTGGTTGACTATATCTGGAATGAACTACAATTTAGAAATGGAAGGCCCACTTGTGATCTGGATCTTGAGTCTGGAAGACAGAAGCTTTTGATGCAGACCTTGAGGTCGGACAACACAGACCCTTAATCTACATCTTGAGGTGAGAAAACACACTGTTAATCTGGGTCTCACCTTCCAATGGAAACTCTTATATGGACCATGGAAGAAGAAACAGCTCATTCTTCACTTGCTAGACCTCACTTGTCATCACATCTATTCCTTCACTGGCATTGGAGCCTATATTGTTGGTATTCTAGCATATACAGAAGACCAGAGCAGACACCCAGTCTTATGAGACCGAGAAACTACTAGATTCTTGGGCTTTTCATTCACAGGTAGCCACTGTTAGATTAGTTGGACTGTGGCTTGCAAGTCATTTCATAAAATTTCATATGGAATTTGTATAGGAGAGAGAGAAAGAATGAGAGAAAGAGACAGAGACAGAGAGACTAATACACCTTCCTTTTTAGAAGCTTGCACATTTTCTTCCATTACCTTGTATGCTAATCCACAGGGAGATAGCAGAAAGGTCAGTTCTATCTCAGGAGTCTCTTGCCCCTCTTTCTGAGGGGCTTGGTGTCTTCAGCAACTGGGACTTCTCTTCCACCTATGAGTTTAGAGAAGGCCAACAGCAATAGGCTGTGTGTTAAAAGCTGCTTGGAAGGGGTCTCCTGTGCAAATGCATTCAAGTGTACTTCCCACTTTCTCTTCAATGAAGTTCAGTGTGGCTGGCTTTATGTTGAGGTCTTTGGTCCATTTGGACTTGAATTTTGTTCTTGGTAATAGATATGGATCTATTTTCATTCTTCTACATGTTGATACCCAGATCTAATCTACATGGGAAGTAGAAAAAAAACAAGATCTCCTGAGTAAATTGGGAGCATGAAGACCTTAAGAGAGGATTGAAGGGGAAGGGAGAGGCAGGGAGGGGAACAGAGAAAAATGTAGAGCTCGATAAAAATAAAAAAAAAAAAAGAGTGGGAAAAAAAGAGCCACTTGGACAGTCTTGGCCAACAATTCAAAAGAGAGATTCTTATTTTGGCATCAGAGTTTTATTAGCTAGTCTTTGGTTTCTGGGGGGAATCCCATCATCTCAGAAGGAAAAATGTTTATTAAAACTATTTATTTATACATAGAATTATGTATATTATAGATTATTTGGGGTAAGTAGTAGTAGTGCGACTTCTTGTGTCTTTCCAGACATCCTTGTTGTTACTTTACTCACTCAGTTTTTCTGTATTTGCTGTCTTTCCTCTCTCTAAAGATCCCATCTTTTCCCATTTTCCCTATTAGATCTCTTGTATCATGCCATTTCCCCTTTTTACACCCAATGAAAGAGTCTTCCTTTCTCCTTGCACTGATCATACCACTAGAATCCTGCTACACTCCTCTCTATAGCTCCCCAAGCCTCCTATTCTGTCAATATTCTTGTTTAATTTTTGTAGTTCCTTTAGTTGCTATAGGCTATGAACCCACATCATACAATTTGGAGCTAGGATCTTACAAAGAAGGAGAATAAGTGACATCAGTCTTCTTGGGTCTGTGTTACTTCACCCAATATGATCTTTTAAAGTTATGCATATTTACCTACAACCTTCAATATTTCATTTTTTATTAGAACTGAACATATTCCTTAGTGTATATGGACCACATTTTCATTATCCATTCATCTGTGGAAGGATATTTAAATTTTTTTCATTCCTTAAGAATCATGAATGGAGCAACAATGAATGTGGCTGAGCAAGTACCATGTAGCAGAATATGTTGGGTCATTTGATTATATGACATAAAGCCATATAGAGTGACTGCATAGTAGATTGAAATTTAGCTTTTTAGGAATTCTACGCACTTATTTTCATAGTGCCGCACCAACTTACAATTCTATGAACCATGAATGAGAGATCCTTTTTTTCTTGCATTTCCTTTAATATCTATTGGTTGATTCCTTAATCTTTGCCATAGTGAATGGGGTGAAATGAAATCTCAAAGTTATCATCTGCATATCTATTATTACTAGGAACAATGAACATTTTTAAGTATTTTTAAGGCAACTTTTTTTTTCCTTTGAGAGCTTTTTTCATGCCTCAGGTCCATTTTTTGAATGGGTCATTTCTTCTTTGGACTCCTTGTCTTTTTTAGTTTTCTTGAATATTCCAGTTACTAATTCTTTGTCAAATGTTTAGCTGGCAAAGATTGTCCCCCTTTCTGTGGGTTTCTTAGTTACCTTGTTGATTTTTTTTCTTTTGTTGTGTAGAAACCTTTTAGTTAGGTGAAGTCCCACTAGTTGATTATTGGCTCCAAATCTTGGGCAAATTGAATCCTATTCAGAATGTTCTTTTCTACATCATGTAGGATATGTTTATGTTTTATTCTAACACTTTCAGGTTTCATGTTTAGGTCTTTGGTCCAACTGAAGTTGGTTTTTGTGTGAGGTGCTAGGAATGTGTCTAATTTCTTTCTTCTACGTGCAACCATCCAGTCTCCTCATCGCTGTGTGTTGGAAATGATTCACTTTCTACATCATAGATTTTTCTTGAATTTTTGCCAAATATTAAATGGCTGAAGTTATATATACTCATTTTGAGTCTTTTATTTTGTTCCATTACCCAACATGCCTGATTTTGTGCCAATATCATATTGTTTTTTTTATTATTGTGACTCTTTAATGTATCTTAAAATCTGGGATTGTAATCCCACTAGCATTGTTCTTTTATACTCAAGATTATTTTGACTATCAGGGGTCTTTTGTGCCTCCATATAACTTGTAAGATAGGTTTCATGTAAAGAAAAAGATAGATATTTTGAATGAGATTTACTAAATCTGTAAATAGCTTGTGGTAAAATAGGCACTTTCACATGTTTATCATACCAATTCATGAGCATGTTATGTATTTTCATTTTTAGTGGCTTCCTTTGTCTCTTTTCTCAGAGATTTAAATTTCTCATTATAGAAGTCCTCAAATTACTTTTAGTGGTTTATTCTTTTATATTTTATTTTCCTTGAGTCTACCCTACATGAAAGTATGCTTCTATGTTTTTTTGCTATGACAAAGATATATTGATTTATGCAAGTTAATTCTATATCCTGCCACATTGTTGAATTTGTTTATTGAATTTATATGGCAGGAGTTTGGAAATCTGTAGTGTACATTTTATCATGTAATCTGCAAATATGAATAGTTTGACTTCTTTGCTTATTTGGGTTCCTTTAATTTCCTTCTCCTGTCAATGCTGTTGGCTGTGCATATTTATAGTGTCTAGTATGTTCCCTATAACCCTGTATACTTTTTATTTATTTATTTATTTATTTATTTATTTATTTATTTATTTATTTATTTATTTATGTTTTTCAGAGAGGGTTTCTCTGTAGCTTTGGAATCTGTCCTGGAAATAGCTCTTATATACCAGGCTGGCCTCAAACTCATGGAGATCCTCCTGCCTCTGCCTTCCAATTGCTGGGATTAAAGGCACGTACCACCACCTCCCAGGTTATCCTGCATTCTTTACAACTTTTATCAGAAAGACATGTTTGATTTTGTCAAATGATTTCACTTGCATCTACAGAGATGACAATCAATTTTTCTTTAAATAAATTTATCTTTTACTACATTTTTGCCTTGTATATGTTGAGGAATATCTGCATTTCAAGGATAGAGCCAACTTGGTCATGGTTTATAATCTATCTTATTGATATATGTCTGTATACTGTCTGTAAGTATTTTAGTGAGCAGTTTTTAGCCTATTTTATGTAGGCATAATGTCTTGTAAATTTCTTCTTTTTTGTCTTTTCCTGGTTTGGGTGTTACTAGATGAAATTTGGGTATGCTCCTTCTCTTTCTTTTTTCTTTTTCCTCCCTTCCTTTCTTCCTTCCTTCTTCACTTCCTTCCTTCTTTCCTTTCTTCCCTCCTTCCCTATAGTTTTAGAAGGATTAGCTATGAAACTTCTTCATAGCTAATTCTGATATATCTGATATGAATTTATCTGGTCCTGGATTTTTATTTTATTTTGCTTTTGGTAGAAAGTTATTTTTTTAAATGAGAGGTTTTTTTATTATTATATCAATATCCTAATTATTTATAACTTTGTTTATGCTGTTGAATTCACCTTGGCTTAATTTTCATAAAGCAAAACCTTTTTTATACTGACTGTAGCAAGTTCCTTCATATGAATCCTATAGACGACTTATTTAATTAAAGAAAACTTCCATGTGTACAACAAACTGTTCTATAAGAGAAAAAATGTTCAGAGTAGTTTACTTATATCAAGTTTTAATGTCGTGTGAAAGAAAGTAATTATATTAACTTATGCCATGGAAGTTTTATTCAGTTCTCCTAAAAGATTATAGACAGTTTTATTTTTTTTTTTGAGTGAGCTGCATTCAGCAAGGAAAGGTTTATACATAAATGACTGTTCAATTGTAACTACATCTCTTTAAGACATTTTTCTACTTACCCCTCAGCAGCATATCCTTACTCTTGTTTTCCTGCTGATCACTTAGATCTCAGCATGTCTTTGTTTGTTTTTCTTTTTCTCATACAGTAGCATGTTCAGCCTTTCTAATGCTATCTTTAAGCTCATTTACCTTCAGAGGTTAATAGTTTATTGAACATTGGGCAGTTTTACATCAATTGTTATTTCTCACCAAATAATACATTACATAGTTAGAAATTAAAATAAATGACTAGAATTTTGATAAACTTTATGCTGTAATTTTTGTTCTATTTGGGTATTGATTTTCTCTAAGATTTTATTTGCAGCATTAGGTAGTTTACGGTTTTCTACATACCACACTAAGAGTCTTAACTCTCTGTATTAGTGCCCAGGAATTATACCAGCACTAGGTATGAAGCCCACACATCCCTAAAAATAGATTCATATTGCTCGAAGAAAGTACTTTTCAACTTTAGGAAAATATAGTAATTAAAAACAAGCAGCATTTTTTTTTGAAAAAAAAAACAAGTCTCAAAATCAGAAGAATGATTCAGTGCAATAGAATTTAAATAAAACAGTGTAGACCATTTCTACAGTGCTCATCATGTTACTTATATTGCTAAATACTGCTGCGATAATACATCAGAGATGCACAGAGCAGGCCCTATTATTCTCTTGTATGGGGACTGGTCTATTTCTGATTTACGATAATACTACCATTTCAGAGAACAATGCATTTCGACTTATTTGCAGAACTTGGTAAACATGTCAGTGACTGATGACTTAGACGAAAGCTAAAAGGCTTAGTGTCACCTATAAATCAAAGCCTGAGCCTTCTTTGACCATCTTTAAAACAGCTTGTTTAAGCATTGCTGCTGCATATGTAAGCACTGTTATTAAAGACACATTAATGATTCTAAGCACTTACTACCAAACATTCCCTGTTGCTCTATTGTTTGAAAGATTCTTATTAAATATTTAGCATCAGGATATGTAAAATGTATTAGTGCCATAATTATATTTCTCTTAAAATAACTTTTATTATGTAAGTGGACAAAGCAATCTTTAGTGCTCAGAGACAGAATTTCATCTGGAGTTTAAAAAATACAAGTTTCAATATAATTGAAATTTTTAATATTATTTCACTCAGGAAACAATATTTTTTAGTCTTCTAACTTAACATGGAAATTCTAGCAAATTTATATTCTTAAAGGTTAAAATTACATCATGAAAATTTCTATAAAGCAATAAAAAAATCTTAAAAAAGAAATACCTGGCATTGTCCTCAGCTGTGAGACAGAGGAATGGGTGTCCATGGATGAGAGAACTTACACCCTGTTCTGGGTAGGAAGGATGCTAAGCAGGGAGTTTAGTACATCTTGGTCACAGGTCACAGGCTGGATAAGTTTTTTGTTTTTGTTTTT
>NC_022030.1:33624621-33649027 GCF_000317375.1 Microtus ochrogaster
ATCCTTTTGCATTCCACATTTGCATTTTCATAAGCCAAAGATTCAATCATTATACGTCTTGCTTTTGGGTCAGATATCCCTATTTGTACAGCTTTAGTTATTCTTTGTAAAAAGTCACTAAAGGGTTCTCTCTGACCCTGTTTAACTCTGACAAATGATTCCATTCTCTGTCCTGGATCTTGCACCCTGTCCCAAGCCCTTAAGGCTGCTATAGTACACATGGAAAGAGTGTTTTTATCAAAATTAGCTTGTTCCTGAGGGTTGGAAAAGAGCCTTTTACCTAGAATTTTATCTAGGGAGATGTCAATTCCCTTCGCTCTTTCCTGTTGTTCTAAGAGACTAGCCTCTTGCCTGAATAAGCATTTCCAGTTCAATTGCAGTCTACTCTCAAGTACCGCAGAAGCTAACTGGAGCCAGTCAAAGGGCATGGCCCTGTTTATTGTGCCCCAAGATTTTAGCATCTCTTTAACAAAGGAGGTGTGCATCCTAAAAGTCATCACAGCCTGTTTAATATCTTTGAGATCATTCATATGGACAGGCTCCCATGTATCTTCCTTGATGACTCTAAAGTTTCTGGAACCAACCACTTTCTCTGTACCTGCGACCTTGGCGTTTGGGCTGAATACAGAGGCGCTTGCACCACTTGCTAGATCGGAGCAATTCTGGCCAGCAGGGCAGAGCCACACAGACTCATGCAGGGCTGATTCAACTATCTGCCGAACCGCCAACTTTCTAGCAAGTGCCAGGAAAAATCGAGTCACTACAGAATCTCAGCTGCTTCTGCCGCTGTAGTCAGGCAGAGCGGACCGGCAAGGAGCTGTGCTGAGAGGGTACAATCTGCATGGAGGGAGAGGCTTTCGCTCTAGCTGGACCTAGTACAGACACTTAACTGGACCATTCCAAGGATGAATCCGAGGGAATAACATCCCTGGAGGGCCCCAAGGCTATTTCTGTTATAACAATTAAAAAATGTCCTGGAGGTGGGACACACAAGTGATAGGAAGCCACTATATTGACAGTTATGAGGACAAATGAAATTGATTTTTTAAAAACTGAAATGAAAAATAAACACACAGTGCTTGGTGGGTCTCCAGAAGGGAAACAGAATGGTGTGATGTGGGAGTCCCCTCTGTATGTTGTGAATACCATTTGTTAATAAAGAAACTGTCTTGGCCTGTGATAGGGCAAAAGAATAGAGGTAGGTTGTGGGAGGGGGAGAACTAAACTAAATGCTGGAAGAAAGGAGGCAGAGTCAGAGAAGCCATAGAGCTGCCGCTGGAGACAGATGCGCTGAAACTTTGCTGGTTGGCCACAACCTCGTGGTGATGCACAGATTAATAGAAATGGGTTAAATTAAAATGTAAGAGTTAGCTAATAAGAATCTAGAGCTAATGGGCCAAGCAGTGATTAAAATTAAAAAAAAAAAATTCCATGCATTTGTTCATTTACTCATCCATCAACCCAAACATTGCTTAATTCATTATTTAATCACCCAAAAATATTTGATAAGCTGTAACACAACCACAATATTTCCACTCATGTAGGAACAAATAATTCCCTGCAAATTTTATTTTTGCCTGATCAATCATAGCAGGTACTACCATCTCAACATGAAATGCACAGCATTTTAAGACATGCAAGAATAACTTTAGATTTTATTTTGGTTATCTACACTCCCTTTATTAATTTAAAAGTATTTTTGCAATATTTCATATTTGTTTTCTTCATGCTGATGTGTTTATTCGATACCTCTTTTGTTTCTATTAAAGTTATTGTTCTTTTCTTGAGCTGCTAGTTATTTTCGTATAAAAAAATTCAAGCCATCTGTTATCTTGCATTAGAAGTTGATATAGGCTAATAATATTGGTTATTTATGCCACGTTTTGCTTTGTTACCTGTAGATCATTCTAATTTTTCAACTCTAAGTAAGTGCCTATAGTAGGCTGCTGGATAATTTCTAGGAATGCATATGGGACCTACTTAGAAGACACAAAAAGAATGGCCTTATAGGAAACTGGTCTTCAGCTTAGACGACCATCCTATGCTACTTATTGAGTTTGAAGCCAACTGGGCATATGTGAGACCCAGTCATTTATAAGTATATACAACCAGACAACAAACAAATGAAAAGTCAACTGTGCTAGAGATCTAAAGCAGCATTACTTGAAAGATTATATGCAAATGGCCAACACACATTTAGGGAAGATGATAGTCTGTCTCATTAATCATCAGTAATCATCAGAAAGATCACATCCCAAACGATAATGAATTAGCATATAATTGCAATGACAATAACACAACTGAAAGCACAATGGACATGGAGAACTGGAGAAACGACTTATTGGTTAAAGCACCTGCTGCTCTTGTACAGGACCTGAGTCTGATTTGTAAAACCTAATTGGTTGGCTTTCAACAATCTGTAACTCCAGCTAAAACAGATGAATAACCCTTTTTTTGCATAGGCAACTATACATGCACGCACACACACACACACACAGAGACATAAAGAGAATAAATTAAAAAGAAACATAGCTAATATGTTGACAACAATAATTAATAACTCTTAAACATGGCTGGTTGGAGTGGAATTAGTAAATTCATTATAGAAACCAGTTATGAATATACTCAAAAAATACACCCTTAATAGTAATATCATTACTAGGTATGTATCCAAAACAGTGACATCAGTATGCTGAAACATTTGTACTCACTGTTCACTGAAGCTCTATTGAAAATGGCCGAGTATAGAGGAAATGGAGTTTCCATCAGCTGAAGAAGGCATAAAGAGAATGTGATCTAAATACAAGCAGATACAAGACTACAATACAATACAATAATATTCAGCCATGAGACATCCACAAGAGAATAAATGTCATGAAATCTGATTGTTGTTTGTTCTAAAAGCACTGCTCTCCTAGAGAGGAACAGGAAGAGTGATTTGAGAATGCATATAAGTCCCCTAGAAATATGGAAGAATATACATCCATGAAGTCTCATCAATAGTGCTTCTTCAATAATGCATAAACAAGAATGCTATTCATAAGTATATTAACATGGTAGAAAGAAAAGGTTTGGTGCCTCAACTCAAGAAAACCACTCCAGGCAACAAAACAATGCTGTGAGTGTGAGCACAAAAAGTGTTCTTTATCTCAAGACCCCACCCCAACTGGCCAGACCTGAAAACGTATGCATATATGTACATATATAAGTAACACTAGATTGCGAAGGTAGCATTCATATATTTCAGAAAACACACATGTCTATATGTGTATCTATGCATATAATATAACAATTAAATTAATAGAGGTCATGGAATTGAGAGAGATCAGCAGGGGATGTTTGGAGGGACTGGAGAGAGCAAAAGGGAGGGAGAATGATATAGTTGTATTTACTTTAAAATATTTTTAAATAAGGTTTAGATGGAGCAATGGGTTGTAACATCTGGAGAGAGTAGAGGAGAGACAGGATAAGATACAATTTTCTAATATGCTATTGGACACAAGATCAATAACGGTGAAGGATTAAGGGCTGTGTGTCTATAAGGGATAGAAGACAATATGTAGAATATTTACATCATAATGAAATAATAAATGTTTAAGAATGATATTTTTAACCTGACATAGTCTACAATATATGTACATATTACAATATTCTTATCATTTCAGTAATATTGGTAATTTTTTTCAGTTGAAGATGAAGTTAGCTTAAATTAAAGAATATTATTAGGTCTTTGCATTTGGTCTTCAAAACATGCCTTTTAAATATAAAACAAAATGATAATGTAGTTTTTAGTGCTGCTTTCACTATATAAGTACCCTCAAGTCAAACATTAATATTGATAAGCATTAATAAAAACTCTAACAATTAGTTATTAGGTAAATGATAGAAAACTTTAAATGTCAAGTATAATTCATTATTTTAAAATATTGCACTAATTTTTCTTTGTTTTATAAAATTTTGAGATATTCTTAACAGATAATACTCTATAAGAGGGTGTACGTCAAGAAAACTCACAGAATCAAGTAATCTGGGCTCATAGAGGCTCACAGACATTCAACCAACAACTAGGGAGCCTACTTGGAACTGCCATAGGCACTCTACCTATAAGCTTCAGTTGTGATCCTTTTGTGGGACTACAAACAGGAACAGGAGCTGTCTCTGACTACTACAGGCTTTTGGAACCCAATTCCTCATCCTGAGTCATCTTACTCAGCCTTAAAACATGGAAAGGTGTTTCGTCCTACTGCAACTTGGTATGCTATGTTTTGTTGGTATTCATAGAAGACCTGCCTTTTCCTAAACCTAATTGGAGGAGGAGTGGATTAAAGGATGGGAACAGCAGGGTATATGTAGTAGGGACAGGGAGGACAGGGGGGAGGGGAAACTACAGCTGAGATATAAAATAAATAAATAAATTTATAAAAGAAAAAGAGTCTATAAGTAATGGCACTCACTTAAAATCCCATGATCATGATAACCTTGTCATGTTCTTCTAGAAACGTATTGATTATTTTTTTTAGTACATGTCAATGCTCATTGATTTTCTTTCGTAGAATAATTTATTACTGTCTGCCTAGGCTTCTCGGGGACACTAGCAATGTTTAATTCTTAGTTGCAGCACATATAATTTATATGTTAAAACTAAAATTAAGTTTTTCTTAGCGTGTAGTACCAGTTATGATCACAGCATGACAATTTTATGTTTCATAATAGAGCCTTACACAATTATTTGTCACATTGCTAAGATATGGTCTGCAGTTGAGGACATGTATATGTTTGAGCTCACATGTATATTTAAATTTTAAAGTGAGAGGTATTAGAACTAGCTCTGAGTAAACTGCAGGAGACAACAGCACTTAATATATAAGATGAAATTTCTATTCAAGTTAAAAATGTACAAATTAATGTGTCTGGCTAAATATTTTTACATAAGCATAGATATATCAAAACAGAAGTATATCCTCATAAATCATCTCATATTAATAAAATAGTTAAATATACAGGGACTTATCCATGTGCTGAGAATTCAAGCAAAGTCAAACCTAGCTTGTATACATTGGCCAATATGAAACTAATGGCTACACTAAATTAAGCAGAAAAGCATGCTTTTGAATCTGTCTCTCTCTTCTTCTAATCTAACTTGCTCCATTTAACTTCTATTATTGGATAAATTTTTTTTGTAAAAATGTGAATGAACGAAACATGAGATACTCAAAATATGCACAATAGAAAGTGCTTTACAGCTGAAAAAATATGTAAATGTCATCTTTTATAAAAACAAGGCTACTAAAATTAGGCTTAGTTTATCACAATATCATCACTTCAAAACCTCCGACGGGCATTCTTGTTCCCTGTCTATCAGTTCAGCATAGTAAATGGAAATTCCTTTGGAGTGGTAGAGTCCCAGAGATGAGTGCAAACCTGAAAGCAAAATTATACACACAAACAAACGTGAGTTTTATGTCTTTTCTAAGTGGAATAAAGCTTCTTTAGGAGTTTATTTTGCTTTACACACATGCCTTCTTAGTAACATTTTTGTTATACTACATTTACATAATTTTTTAATCTATCCATTTCTTCATAGTTTATTCTTTGCACTGAGGTCAAATGCAAAGCTTCATACATACTTGGGGGACTTCTTTCACATCCCTGCTGATTCTCTTCTGGTTCTATATGATTGTCTTCCTTCATGTTTTGTGCACATCTGCCCTTCTCCTGGTAAATACTCAGTAATCTGTTTGTATATTCAGGAGGTATGTACTTGGTAACTCTTTAGCCAGATGCTAACTTTGAAATCTATAGTGATGCAAACTATTGGAAGTCTTTTCAGTCTACAGGTATCAGATTCCTCAAATCAAATTCCAGAAAAGCATGTTTTGCCACTCAAAGCTCAAACGTGGATATGAGAACTGCATCAATGATATTTCCTCAGGCTTGTCTCAAATGTGCATGAACCATCTGAACAACAAAATGGAAGATATTGTTTTAAATTTGCTAATAATTTTGATGAAGGTATATACCTATACTAAAAAAAATGCCTGTCTAGCTAATATTTCAACATAGAACAATGATCCATTATTTAGAAATAATTGACCCATATGTGGTTACTTATCAAGAAGTAGATGAAATTTGGCCCTAAGTCATACATTTAAAAACTGGTATTTGAAGTCAAAAATGTAAAGTTTACAAATTATAATTGTAAAAATGGTACCGTAAAAATGATAGACTTGAACCATACACAGAATTTTGAAGGCAGAAGACATAGTCTTCCTTAGGGAAAAGTACAGCAAATGATTATCCAATACCAAACTGTCAACCTTGAAAACATACATCCAAGTAACCTTATACAAACTGAACAAGCTATATTTGTGTATTTAGAAATTTATATGCATATAAGTATATACTTATATATGTAGCTGCAATTAATGAAAGAGAGGCTATGAATTTCAGAGAGAGGAAGGGGTGCATATGAAGAATTGGATGTAGGAAAGAGAAAGAAGAAATTATCTAATTATATTATAATCTCAAAACAAAAAGAAGAAATAATAAAACTGGATGGAACTCCAATATTTTTAGTATTGACTCTATGTCTATCAGTTTCTGTGCATATGTGTTGTCTTGCCATTTTAAAATTATTTTCAATAATGAATTTTTTTCTAACATGATAGTTTAGCAGAATGTATTTTACCTTTAAATAATACATGCCAGCTCAGAATATTTAGGTGCCTCTGATACAAACTAGATCCAGGATTTGGTTTCATTTGTTATTTTATAAATATCTCTATTGTCATACCTTTTTTATCTCAAATTCTTGAACACATTGGCTGATACAGGTGGCTTCCTTAGTTGGTAAAGACACCTGCTGCAATAACATGTACAAAGTCCACATACACAACACCCACACAGAAACAAAGCATAGCTGCACATGCCTGGACCCCCCAGCCCTGTTAGGGACAGAGTTTTGCTGGGGTTCACTGATAGCCTAGCCCCAAGTTCAGTGAAATCAACTGTGCCAAAGGAATCAGGCAGAGTAATAGACAGAACACTAAGTGTCCCTATCTCCTCCCAAAAGCACAAATACATGCACACACACACATACACACACACACACACACACGCACAGGCACAGGCACATGCACACCCAAAGCACACACTTACACATACCATACCCACGTGCTATGTACTTTCATACATATGCAAAAAATGGGAGGGAAAGCTTGTATTTGTAACATTTACTTAAATTATTATGATTTTTATATTGGGATTATTGGTGACACTACTACCACCAGCAAATCACCCCAGAACTATATGTGGCCTGGGTTTATTATTTTGATTATTTTAACCCAGGCTTCTGGGCATTTTGTAATTTTTCAGCACGTTGAAACCTTCAAAAGACTCCTTCAGGAAAATTCTTTCAGTCATTTGCATTTTACTTCTCCTAGCCTTCTTTAGACTAAACAATTGGTAAAAAAAAAAAAATGGTTCACTGTTCTATTAGAAAAAAATAAAAGGAATCAATGTACTTTTGAAAAAAATACACCTCGAATCCAACTAAGTATATATCAGATTTTCTCAAGGGCATGCTGATGCACACTTGTTAACTTCAAGCAATTTTACAACCAAGTCACACATAGCAATGACATTTTTAAAATAAGAATTAGACTACTAAGACAAGCTCTGTTAAAAATTAATTCCTCAGTGGCTCTCTACCAAGTCATTGTTTTTGCAGACTGGGCATCAGAAAGGAATGTGAACAGTTCTTCCTTGGTCCAGGAAGGCATACTTATCAAACCGAAAGCAATAACTTTGCGTATTATTAATGAAAGGCCAAACAGGCAAATCCTGCCAAGGAAACTGTGAAATGGCTTATTTCTAGGACACTATATCTTACTTTTGTTATTTCCTTTAGCATGCCTCATATGTCATAGGATCAGCTGATTAAAGGAAGGACTGGAAGCCACAACTGCTGAAATCTAATTCAAGCCTGGACTTTTATTGATGCACTTAATCTTGATTCACTTGTTCTATTCTAAGCTATGTACGATTTCTCTGAGTGCATATTTCTGAGAACAATTCCCTTTAGGAATTTATCAATCATAAAAATTTAAGTTAGTAGTTTAACAGTAAAAGGAAAGCTAATATATACCTCAATGTGCTTTTATTTTATTCTGTTTTGTTTAAACCATATACTCTTACCTTTTCCCAAAGGATGCCATAAGCAAAAACAGATAGCTTTAGCAAATAGTAAGTAGTTTGATCTATTTGAGTAACTAGTTTAATATATTAAGCTCATTTATGTACATGTTTTAATCTTCTATTATATAATATGAATGTTGGAAGAAACTACTGGTATGGGAAGTCCTTCTGTATATGCGTTGCTTTTATTGGTTAATGAATAAAGAAGATGCTTTCAGCCAACGGCTTAACAGAATATAGCCAGCCTGGAAAAGATATATACAGAGAGTGTTGAGGAAGCTGCGGACTGCGTTCCTGCCACCCAGCTCTGGCCACCTGGATAGCTTATGCCCAGAAATAACAACACACAAAAACTATACTCTTAAAAACACCGCGGCCCACAAGAGCTAGAGCCTCACACGCGAAAACTCACACATCGAGAATACACATCTATAAAAATATGTAGAACACAAAAAGGCGCGCACAACAAAAAGACTAGACCATGTCCACACCCGGGCACAGAGCCCTCGCGCCTCCGCTCGAGAGAAGAGGCCCCGCGCCTCGGAGCACACCCCCTCCCCCCCACAACACTCTGCTCTGTACACCACACACACATATGCTAAAACATAAGACCAAAAACAGTCTCTATACGGAAAAAAAAAACACCCCCACACAAAAAGAGAAAAAAACAGACAAAAAGAGACCACATAGAGCCCACAGAGGAAAAAGGTGGGCGACAACACGGAAAATCGTCACAAGACCCCCAGACTCATGGTAAAATATAAAATAGAGTTAATGGGTTAATACTAGATGTAAGAGCTAGCTAGCAATATTTTTAAGTGATTGGCAAGCAGTGATTTAATTAATACAGTTTCTGTGTGATTATTTCAGTAGTCTGGGAGGCTGGGAAATGAACAGGCACCCTCCTACTACAAATTGCCATGCCCATGTGGGACCTGACTAAATCCACATAAAACCCAAGAAAGCCTGGAAAAAAAGAATTCTAGACACACATACAAAGTTTAGCCACATTCTTTTTTTTTTTTTTTTTTTTGGCTGGGAGTGTTCCACAGCTTCCTTAAAAGAGGTCTTCCTGACTCAGCAGTAGCAGAAAAGACAAAAACAAACAAATAAAATACATAGTTTTGAAATGGCAGCTCCCTAGATCACACTGCCAGCACAAACTCTGGCTATTTCAGAAGATGGAGCTTTTAAATGGAGTTTGGGGGCACAACTTGCTTAATAGCAACATAGATCTGCTGTGTGCCTGAAAATGGGGCTGTAAGCATGTTTCACGCTGAATGGATCTCTACCATGTTGGACTGGGCAGAGGCATAAGGCAAAGCTGCCTTAGTCTTAGTAACACTGCTAAGCATTTTAAGAAATGCTCCTGGACAGAAAAGGATTTCAGATACACAGTAGGACAGATTCAGACATTAAAGACCTCTAAACCAGACACAGTGTGTCTTTAAAAATGTATATAGGCTTGGGAGAGAGAAGAAAAAGAGTATAGGGAGTTTTAAAAAGAAGCAAATGTTTTTAAAAAATAAAATGTGGGGAAGAGACAGAAATCTTTAATAAATAAATAAATAAAAACAAAAAACAAAGTCTTTAAAGATATAGGGTAAACTTGTAGAAAAAAGTAATAGAGTAAGAAAAATAAACCATGTAAAGATGGAAAATACATAGAAAATCTAGATTATGTATATTATTGTGTTTTCTTTACATTTTTTGACTGAGAATCTGTGGAATCTTACCAGACTAATGTGATTTGATATATGAAGTCTGCCTGAAAGGTTACTGGGAACAACCTAAAAATACTTCACTCAACAAAAATAGGAAACAATTTGAAGGGAAATATGCCCAAATTCCCAAATACTGTTTATAAAATTTTTTTTTACATTTAAAGGGGATATGCTATAGATATGAATACTTTGGTATGGATCTTGGTCTATTGATACAAATTTAAGGTGAATTTTGTTATACTGTGTATATATATTTCTACTCTTGTTTAAGGTATTGTGCTTGTGCAGGCCAATTAAAAATGTTATGTATAATTAAGAAATATAGGCTAATGGATAATCATCTAAAATAGTCAAGCTTCTAGGCATATTAGTTAGGTTTTCTAGATATACAGAGATATATTTCAGTTAGATAGGTTTTCTTCAAATCTTTCAGAGACATTAAGAATATGGAATTTCAAATGTTTTAATAACTAAGACTCTTTATGACAATGAGACACATCTGCTCCCGGCAGCACCATTACTTCAAGAGGAAGACGGGCATTGGAGAGGCTCCTTATCGAGTTGGTTAGCCATTTGGGCAAGAAACTGCTCCTGACTGTGTATTCATGATTTTTCAGTTACTTGAATGGATATTTAAAATTACAAATATGGCTATTTGTATACTTTATAGTTTTATTATTCTTTTATCTAATTTTTACTTTAGAATTGTGAACTTTCCCTGACAAGTTTCACAAGAGTCAGTTGCCAACTGTTACTCTAAAGACTATACTAGGACACAAAAGTGACTCTTTGTCTAGGTAAATTTTTTGTATCAGTGTGTTTTAGAAAAATAGAGGAAAAAGTAAATCTGGAGTCTATCTCTGATATTTTTTTTCCCAATCTTGTCCCATGTATCTTTTTGGTATATGACTTGCAATTAAAATGGATGTTGTTAAGTTGAAAGCAAAAGTAGATAGAAAGAAGTTAGATGAGTTATCTGTTTTGTTCTTTCTTTTGGGGAGGTGGGTTTGGAGTATTTGTTCCCTGAGAATCACTATTCACATTTCTTCATCCTGCTTTGTAGCCAGAAGAGTTTCCCAGAGGGAAGCAATGTCTCTTAACAGATTTCTCTTCAACTTTCATAAGCTGGGCTTTGTGACCACTGTCTCTCTTACCATTTGCTTTATTTCATGTTAGTGAAGACACTTGGCTGCTGTCACCTTATGAAATGGAAGCTCAATTCATTTGCTTTGCCACATAAACCATCCATGAAATTTAGAGCTCACTAGCCATTGGCACCTCATTTAAGTACAAGCATGAAAGAATATAACATGAAAACCTTAGCTTTAGGCACACACGGAGTGGATTTCAGTCTTGCAAGGAATTAGACATTGCTTTAGGCAAGATGGATGTCAAAACAGATAGAAAATAAATGTTCTTGAAAAAAAAAACAACGGAAGAAAGGAAGATGTAGTGAAGCTGCGGGCTGCATTCCTGCCACCGAGCTCCTGGCCGCCTGGCTAACTTATGCCCAGAAATAACAACACACAAACTGTATTCATATAAACACTGCTTGGCCCATTTCTATTAATGTGTGTAGCACCACGAGGTGCACTTACCAGGAACATTCTAGCCTATGTCCATCCTGGGTCGGATCTTCACCACATCTGCCCCAGAAAAGAGAGCTATCGAGTCTGAGCTCACTTACTCTTCCTCCCAGCATTCTGTTCTGTTTTCTCCACCCACCTAAAGGCTGGCTTATCAAATGGGCCAAGGCAGTTTCTTTATTAGCCAATGACCTTCCTCCATCAGGAAGATCTTCTAAAAAGCAAACAAATCAAACAAACAAACCTATCCCATAGAGGGAAAATGTGACGAGGCTCCTGTAAGGGGAAATAGGCATAGAAAAGGAGCTGGAAAGACAAAATGTTAGACATGAAAACACACTGTGAATGAAGGCTATTTATTGTGCATGCCAATACCAAAACCCACTGAGGCATTGGAAGCCGAAAGAGGGTTACACTCATATATCTGGCCAGAACTACAGAGAGAATGGGATTTCAGGAATGCAAATATCACTAAGTACTTAAGCAAATAAAAAGACAATAAAGTATTAGAGATCAGTGATTACAACTATTGCTTCATAGGAATTTGACAGTGTGAAAGGAAATGAATCCACAACAAAAATTACATTAAATCTGGAAAATATAAACATCTTTAAAGGACTCAGATGATATTGAGAAGACAGAGAAAAAAAAACTTTTTTTCCTTTGTGGAAATACACACTATATCCACATAGAACAGTACACGATATATTGTTATGTTCAACAGATTGATTACTTAATATAAAAGATTTAAACTAATCTTGTTAGGTCACCATAAAAAAGTAAAAGGAATAAAACCAGCTAAAATTTAAAATTTGATGCTAATGTATTTTTGGATTTTATGTTTTAAAAGACTATTATTTTTCAGGGTGTGTGTGTGTGATTATATATAGTGTTTCATTTTCTAGTATGTATTTATTAATTTTACATCCTTTCTGCTGTTTTCCCTTCCTCCTCTCTTCCCAGTCTATCCTACCATGTTCCCTTCTGCCTTCCCCCATCCACTCCTCCTCCTGTTCTATTCAGAAAAGGGCAGGCCTCACATGGATATCAATAAAACATGGCATACAAGTTTCAGTGAGACTAAGCACCTTGTTTTGTATTATGGCTGAGCAATGCGACCAAGTACGAGGAATAGGATCTCCAAAGCCAGTAAAAGAGTCAGACAGCCCCTGTTGCCACTGTTAGGAGTTCCACAAGAGGCAAAAGGACACAGTTATCAAGCTACTTGGGTTGGTACCTACATCAGTCTCATGCAGGCACCCTGCTTATCCGTTCAGTCTCTGTGAGCTCCTATAGCGCAGATTAATTGATTCTGTGAGTTTTCTTGTGATGTCCTTGAACCCTCTGGTTCCTACAATCACTTAGCCCTCTCCTCTTCAGCAGGACTCCCTTAGTTTGATCTAATGTTTGACTGTAGGTCTCTGCATCTGTTTCCACTTATTGCCGGATGAATCATCTGATAGTTGAGCTAGCCACCAATTTATGAGTATAGCAGAATATTATTCAGCTTCATTATATTGACCTTATTTTTCCTCCAGTAATATCTGAAGCAATAACTAAAATAAATGGTGAACATTTTCAAATTCTTGGAAATTCATAGTTTCATCAGGCTATTTCAGCAACCTGTAGGGATTGAGTATTATTCTTCCATGTGACACAAAATAAATTAAAATTAAAATTAAAAAGGCTACTGTGTCTTTAGAATAGTGACTTATTTTCTCCCCCTCTGAAATCAATATTTGAGAAACCTCAGAGTTCTCTTCTTTTCACATAGAATGTTATTAGTTAAACTGAGCAGTTCTGAGAAAACCATGATGTATTTACCTTAAATGTATTATTACACAAAAAAATAATGTGGACAAGAGCTATGTATCTTGTACATGAAATAATGTCTTCCATAATTCTACCAGTAACAAAAATTCAGAATCTTAGATAGAATTCTCTTTTGTATTTACAAATGCAGTTTGTCAAAAAACAGCTATGTTGACATATTAATGGTCATATTCAATTATGAGATATATGTCTATCTGATAAAAAAATCATACTTAGTATTATGATAATGAGTGTTAAATAATTTCTGTCTCAAAAAGCTGGGATAATAACTATTTTGAGAAGCATATTTTCAAGTGGAGATGGATAATATTATAATACAAATATGTATGACCATTGAACCACACAACTAAGAAAAGTAAGAAGTAACAGAATTATTAGAGTAACAACCCTTCCTTTTATGTTTTCCTTTTTATTTCTGTATTGCAATTTTATTTCTATTGTCCATTCAACTTTAAGGTAGTGGTGTAGGAGGATCTTCTGTCTATGTGTTACTTTCATTGGTTAAATAAAGAGACTGCCTTGGCTTTTTGATAGGACAGAAAATTAAGTGGGTGGAGTAGACAGGACAGAATTCTGAGAGGAAGAAGGCAGAGTCAGAGAGAGCTGCCATGGAGCCATCCATGCTGAATCCTTCCCTGTAAGCCACAACCCCATGGTGACATACAGATTATTAGAAATGGGTTGAATCAAGATGTGAGAGTTAGCCAATAAGAGACTAGAAATAATGGACCAGGCAGTAATTTAATTAATACAATTTGGTGTGGTTATTTCAGGTACAACCTAGCCAGGTGGCAGGGATGCAGCCTGCTGCTCTTTTTACAACAAGGTAGCAACATAGGAGAACTCAAGAAACTCTGATGCTAATCTGAAATAATTTGTTTCACCTGGGATAATTATTGATGTTAATATGATAGTACATATTTTTAGGCAGATATTATGGGTGGCAAGAAGTTTATTGACTGCTTAACTATATAGACAAGAAAATATAAACCCAATTACCAACAATTGTTTAGGTGGAAGCCCTATTAGCATAAATATGTATTCAAAAATTTTGGAATGTTTGGAATCTCCAGCTTGGGGGACCCATTTCACATTTAGGGCTCACACTTCCCATTCCAAACCCCATGTTCAGTGTGTCAAGCAGCAGCCCCTCCTCTGGAGCTGCGCTCTTCAAACTCCACCCCTGAGAAAACTCACGAAAAGTCAGCCCCTCCTTGGGGCTGCTCAAGACCAGGCCTATAGGCAACTTAAGACATGGTAGCAATATTTGCCTCGTGATTCCTCTCCTGCCCGCCTGTGTTTCTGTTCTCTCCTTAGAGCATCTGTTAACCTGTTCCTCAATGGGACACCTGTGTGTTAGTCTGCAGCCTACTTCTCCCACATAAACATTTTCCTGTTAGCTCTCTTCTCCCATCAGCCTGGTAAACCCATGGCTTGGGTTCGAGCCCACTGAATGCCACCCATATCTTCTGCTCCTTCCTGGCTTTCTTTCACCTTGATGTCTTTCAGGCTCTTCCTATAGTTTTGCAATTCATGCTTTCTAGGTCTCAGTACGGCAGCTGAAAACTAGAGACTGAAATACTCTCTCTAATCTTCTTGCTTTTACTAACATTGGTAATGATACCCTGGTCCTCAAGTACATTTATATATATATGAGAAAATGGCATTTAAAAAAAGCTTCTTATGACAGAGAGACATGCCAGCTCCTGACAATATCCTGTATCTCCCTAGAGAAGATGGATGACTGCAGAATAACATCCACCTGGAGACTGCATTTGGATGTGGAAAAAAAAAAACTGTCTTTCACCTCAGCTGCCTAGACCCTGCCTGCACTGGAGAAAAAGAACACTGGGGGAATCAGTCATCCCATCCTTTCAAGACGGGTAGATCGATCTCCAAATTCCTACTCCATAGAAAAGGTCTGTCAGGCATCCTTGGCTTAGCAGCTAAAGGCAAGTACTGCTTCTGAGACTTGTGTTCACCACAGACCACAGAGAGACCTGCGATTGCTGTCTAGGTAGCAGGTGTCTCACTTCTGCTCATTTACTTATCCCTCAGATCTGTCTGATGGTGTTTATGATTAGGATCTGGAAGCTCATCAGTTCATTAGTTGTTTCTTGTTAAAACCTAAGAGCTGTGCCTCTTGCACAGGCTTCATAGTCCAGGATTACCAAGTTTCAGATGTAATCTCAGAGGTTCAGAGTTTTAAATTTCCTCTGTCTTCTAAAATGTTTATGACTTTTAATCCAAAGACATGGCCTTTTTGCCATGATATTAAGATGTAAATCTGTTTGATTGTTTTACAGACACCTGTACATTCCTGGGAAGAGCTCTATTTCTGTATCAAGAAATCTAGTCTGGTGAAAACTAAGTCTCCAGAGCACATCCTGACCCTACCCATTCTCGAGGTATTTTACAGGTTCACCACCCCCCTGTGTTGGCCAAGGCCAATCCAACAGGGCCTTCCAATATGCCAGACCCGGCACCAGCTCCTGGGACTTCACCACTGCAACCTGACTTCTCTGCCAACCCAAGGAACAGATGCCTGAGGTCTCCAGGATGGCAGTTAACAGAATGCTGATCCACTCATACCTCCTACTGAGCCCACCAACCCCTGACTCTCCCTCACCACATCATTCCATGCCTACTGGAAGTATCCAGACTTGAACCAGCACCCTGTTCCCAAGGAGTCTGGGATGTTTAGGTGGAAGCCCTACTAGTATCTATATTTCCCCAAAAAGGTTGAAATGTCTGGAATCTCCAGTTTGTGGCCCATTCCACTCTCAGGTCTCACTCTTACCATTCCAAACCCCAACCTCGGTGTGCCAAGTTGTGGACCTTCCCCGGAGCTTCCCTTTTCAAGCTTCAAACTGAGAAAGTACTCTAAATGCCTCTCCTTGGGGGCTGCTCAAGACCAGGACTAAAGGCTACATAACACCTGGTATCCATTTTTGCCAAATGAGTCCTCTCCTGTCCTCCTAAGGGTTACCCAGGAGTTGCTTTGCTCTGTTCATTAAAGCTAGATTTAATAATTTGTCTTAATTAACTTATTACATCAGCAGTCATGGATTTACATTAACAGGGACTCATAATTTGGTTTGATTGGCGTATTGCATCCATGGCAGCTAATTTCGAATAACTGAGGATTCAAAACTTATCAGTAAGAAGATGCTTAAAAAATCTTGAAATCATCAGTGAGAATGTTTACTTGCATGAACACAGCTTCATGTCTTTGGTTTCTCCCATAGTACAGTTTCAAACATACATGGTTTATGCTGTCATTCTCTAACTTCTTACATAGTTACAGTGCATAATACTTATTTGCATTTCCTGCAGTTATTTCTCAGCATGTTAAAAGTACATAAGAAATGGAAAAATATCTCAACCAATCTTACATCCAACACAGGGCTGATTTCCAAAATATATAAAGAACTCAAGAAACTAGATATTAACAAACCAAATAATCTAATTTAGAAAGTGGGGTATACAGATCTAAACAGAATTCTCAACAGAAAAATCTCAAATGGCAGAGAAACACTTGAGATGTTCAACATCTTTAGCCATCAAGAAAATACAAATCAAAATGACTCTGAGATTCCATCTTACACCTGTCAGAATAGCTAAAGTCAAAGACACAAGCAACACCTCATGTTGAAAAGAATCTGGAGTGAGTGGAACACTCCTCCATTGCTAGTGGGAATGTAAACTTATACAGTTACTCTGGAAGTCAGTGTGGTAGTTCCTCAGGAAATGGAGAATCAACCTACTGCAAGACTCAGCTATACTGTTCTTGGGTATATACCCACAGGATGCCCAGTTATACCTCAAGGACTTGATCAACTATGTTAGTAGCATATTAGTTTGTAATAGCCAGGAATTGAAAAAAACCTAGATGTCCCTCAACTGAGAAGTAGATGAAGAAAATGTAGTACATTTACAAAACAAAATATTACTCAGCTGTTAAAAACAAGGACCCTAGGCAAATTTAAAGGCAAATGAATGGAACTAGAAAAATCATCCTCAGTAAGGTAACTCAGACTCTGAAAAAAACAAACAAACATGATTTGGACTCACTCATAAGCAGATATTAGCTGTAAAGTGAAGGATAACTATGCTATAATCCACAGACCCAGAGAGACTAGGTAACAAGGAAGAAACATCGAGGGGCACCCAGATCTCCATAGGAAGGGAAAATAGAAAAGGTTTTGTGAATGGACTGAGAACAGATGGAAATGAGAACATGAGTTCCAGGTGGGGGAGGGACAGAGGGAGAGAGGACTGAAAGAGATTATGGGGGGCACATTTCTGGATCAGGTAGAAACCTAGCTGAAGGAATCTCTCAGGAATATGCAAGTAAGATCTCATTTTAAACTCTTAGCAAATGGCAGATGTGTAGCCTAAACTGACCATCGCCTGTGGCCAGATATGTGCCTAGCCCAATATTCATGAGAGAGGTGTCATCCAGCAATTGATGAAAGCAGACATAGGCCCATAGCCAAACATTAGGCAGAGTTCGGGGAATCCTACAGAAGAGAAGGAGAAAGAAGAGTAGGAACCAGAGGGCCAAGGATACTGCAAGAAAAGTCACAGAATCTGTTGGGGAATATAGTTTTAAGATGTGTAACTTCTGTTTGTGTTGCATTTATTTAGCTCTGCAAAGCTGTGTTACTGTGTCCACCACACCTGATAGTCTAAAAAGAACTAAAGGGTCAATAATGAGGCATGAGAGAGAAAAAGTCGGGACTGACGGGCAGAGAAAATAAATATGAGGAGAAAATGGGGAGGAAAAAGGATCTGGGAATGAAAAAGGAAAGAGCAGGAGTTCAGGGACCAGCCACCCAGCTACACAACCAGACACAAAGTAAGAAGGAAAGAAATGATATACAGGAATAGCGAAAGATAAAATCCCTGAGGCCAAAGACAGATGGGATCATTTAAATTAAAAGATGACAAGAAAGAAGACAGGCTAAGACCAGGCATTCATAACTAAGAATAAGCCTCCATGTTTGATTTATTTGGGAACTGGGTGGTGTGCACCCCAAAAGTCAAAACTAAAGAGCCAAAAGCGTAAGAGCAAAAACATCACTCAACAATAATCAACTAATCTTGGATCACAGGGGCTCACAGACAACCAGGTAGCATGCATGGGACCTAAGCACTCTGCACATATGTTACAGTTGTGTAACTTGATCTGCTTGTTGAACTCCTAATAGCAGAAACAGGTGTAGTGGTATTTCATTTGTATTTTAATAAATAAAGCTTTCCTAAAGATCAGAGAGGAAAACAGCCACACTGGTTAGTCTTACAGACCGGGCAGTGGTAACACACACCATTAATCATAGTAGCCACACTAGTTGTCATAGAAACCGGGAGGTGCATGCCTTTAATCCCAGCCCTAGACAGGAATATAGAATGGGAGGAGACAGCTCTCAGGATCAGTCTCATTCTGAGATTCCTGGAGGCAGGATCGCCACTTTCAGAACAAGGTCAAGGTAAGCACCAGTGGCTGGCTGCTTTGATTTTTCTGGTCTTCAGGTTGAACATTAATTTTTTGTCTCTGAATTTTTATTCATCGTCCTTCAAACAGGGGCTGACCCCAAATCTTTTACAGGCTTTTGGAATCCTATTCCTCGTACTGGGTCACCTTTCCCAGCCTTAATACATGAGGAGGTGCTTAGTCTTACTGCAACTTAATGTATCATTTTTTATTTGTTCTCAAGGGAGACCTGCCCTATTCTAAACAGAAATGGAGGATTGGGGAATGGGAACAAAGTAGGAATGGAGGGACTGGGAGAAGAGGAGAGAAGGGAAAATGTGCTCAAGATACAACATAAAATTTTAAAAAGTATGTAGCAAAATGATTATAATACCTTTATTTTTCAGTAGAAGCTTTAAGCATAAAAAGCAAAATGCGATTTTGAACATGATCTGCATGTCTTCTTCATGCCACCTTATGCATCTTCATATACTTCTCAAAAGAACCCAAACTCTAGAAATTGATGCTTATCTTACCTTTAACCTAGAACACTGCCAGGTTCTTTGTTTGCACTTATCAAATACTCGTTAACTCACTTGATAAATATTTAATTATATTTTAAAATACATGAAGCAGAAATTACAAACTATTCTATAGCAAGAATGTCCTTAGTTTAAAATTTTTCCCAGAGAGTGGTCACATACAGATTTAAAAATAAGAAATGCTTGTGATTTATAAAGGACATTGAGAAAATGGATTTGCTCATTCTACTGTAACTATCGATGGATACTGAGGAATTTAGCTTCTTCAAGGAAGAGTATGTGTCCTTTGTTCCCTTATTTGTTGTCCAAGGGCTTGACACAAAACAGATGTTGAAGGAGCAGCTTTGGAATAAATTGGCCTTGCTTGAATATCTTCTTTATTGATTGAAGACAAAACAGTATACAAATCTAGATTCTACTATTTCAGATCCTGTGAACTTATCTTTTCAGCACGTGAACAGCTCCCACATACAGAAAAAGAAAGACATCCCCAGAGCTAATAGTTCATACTGCATAGACTTACCACAGTTCAAGTTAGAATTCTCAGTGCTGTGTAGATATGCCTCAGAAACGCAGCTTAGATGAGAAAGGATTTGTTTTGTCCCATAGATCTGGAAGTTTCAATCCAAAGTTGACGAGGGCCATTGCTTTGGGCCTAAGAGATTACAGAAAGTCATGATCCTGGGAGGTTTTGATGAACAAACCTAATCAGGGCAGTAAAGCAAATCAGAGTGGAAGGGAAATATGGCCAGCGTGGTCAAATTCACACACCTTTGTTATATCTACTTAAGGCATTCATCTCTACATTTCAAATAATGACAAGGCAATCAAATATTTCCATTGCTCATATAAACAGTTTATTTTGTATCCTATAGGTTTATATTTGAGTGTCACATCAACATTTAGAAAATTCAAACAAGAGTCACTGAATTTCAATAACAACTAAAAAGAAAAGGCATTCCTAAGATACCGCTGGCATTCATGTGAAAGATTCCAGTTTCATATCCTCCTGTCATTCACTCTCATATCTGCTGCTTTACATTCTTCATAGTTAGCACACCTTGAATCACCTGGTGAGGAATAGCCCTTTCCACACGCTGACCTTATTCAAATGCAAACTCTCTCTCTGCAGACACTTTGTATCACTTGTAACCCCAGTATCTACACAATATATTGCCTTCTGATAGATGCCTGCAAGTATTTAGAGAATAAGTGAACATTTCTAAATATTGTTGAAGATTGTAGAGAACATAATACATATCACATGAATAATTTTCCACTGTCTATTTTGGACAGGCAGCTTCCATAGTTGAATTTAAGACTAAACAAAACACACATTCAGAATGTGAAATTGTAATTCAGAGTATGACTTTCAATTCCATAAAAGACCTTTGAAGTACAAACAGATGTATTTGTAATCAGGGAAGAGTGATACGTAAAAGACCCTGTAAAAGAAAATTGTGCTTCGAAAGGAGTCATGTGCTACACACCAACTTGACTTTTACTTTTCCCATAATGTAACATTTTCAGTAATGGAATATTTTCCCCAATACTGATTGAAATTCCCATTTAACTCTGTTTCTTCCTAGTACACTATAAGCTTGTTGAGGAAAATATTTTTTCTAGCATGACCCTGTTTGAAAATACAGGGGTAGGAAATTGGAAAATTGTCGGGTGGAAATAGGGAGGGAAGAACAGCAATACAGAGTAGTGTAGAGCAAACATGCAGATTTTATGTCCAGTGTTTCTGAGTGCATGCATAGAAGACACATAGGTCACCCTGTTGTTTCCACATGTGCTCTTGGAAACACACACATGCACACTCATGTTTATGCACAAAAATAGGGAAGAAAGGGAAATACACATATAATTCTTTGTATAATAAAATGTACAAATAGTAGGCGTGTACAGTTAATTACACTCTTTTCTCAAGATAGATTTGATTATGAGAAGGAAGTCATTTGGATATAACATTTATAGGATAATGTGGTTTTTAACTTTGTGGCTTTTTTTTTTTACAGCAGGAGACAATGTAACGTAGCAATGTTTTCATGCTAAAACAGCTGTAATCTTCATATGTGTATATGTGTGTACTTACAAGAAATGGTATGTGCATAGTAGGATATATATATATATATATATATATATATATATATTTGAATTCATTTTTCCAACTGAAGTAGGAGCAGACTGTGTAAGTAAGCACAGACTCAAAATTATTCACCCCACTATTTATTTAAATTGAAATAAAATTCTTAAAACTCATTAATTTAACTTATAATTGAAATATTGTAACTAAATGCTAATTTATTCTCTCAGTAATTTGAAAAATAATTGCTCATTTTCATAGTATCTCTATCAGCTAACTAAATTGAAATTTAGAACTGATATCAATTATTTACTTGCAGATTTAAGCATAGCAAAATTAATATTCTTCTCAAACATGAAGTGTTTAAGATTTTATTACTTTTACAATAAATTTCAAAATAAAGTTTTAGAATCATCAAAATTGTAAAGATAAGTAAAGGTACTGTCTACAATACTATCAGCCAATTAACTAAAAATACCTTATATTAGTTTATTAATTTAAATAACCGACTCCCTTTTAGTTAAAAATTATTATTAACTGTTGTGCAGGCAACAAGCATAATAGTCCAGTCATGTACAGAAGATAACTGAGTTTATCCTCTAGTCTTTCCATGTGCGTATACACACAGAAACATATTTATCTATACACATAAAAATAAAGAAGTAAAACCATAAATGCAGTCCTACTTACTTAGTATAATATACAAATATTATATTACAAATATCAACTTTTACAAATCAAGACATTTTCTCAATATAGGTTTGAATATGATATGACGGTCATATAAAAATTATTCTCAGGTCTTACAGTGTATGGTACTTCCCTTGTCTAAAACCATATATTCCCTGTCTTCTTGTTAGGCCATATAATTTGTTGTCAGATATTTGAAGTGTTGAGAACAGCGTTTAACTCTTAAAGAAAACTAGTATTTATATCACTTGTGTATGAAATGGGTATTAGATATGGTTCTATATACCTTTTTTACACATCAGCATCCAGTTATGCCAGCACCATTTGTTGAAAATACTTTATTTTCTCCTTTGTATAGTTTCATCTTCTTTGGCAAAAATCAAGTGACCATAGGTGTGTAGATTTAGGTCTGGGTCTTCAATTTGATTCAAGCAATCAATGTGTCTTTTTTACATTGATACCATAATTTTCATTACTATAGCTCTGAGGTAGAGTTTGTGATTAGGGATGGTAATACCTCTGACAGTTCTGTTATTGTACAGGATAGTTTAAGCTATACTGTGTTTTTTATTTTTTCATATGAACTTGAGTATTGTTCTTTTAAGGTCTGTAAAGAATTGTGTTTGAATTTTGGTAGTAGTTGTGTTGAATCTGGAGATTGTTTTGAAGTCATCCTGGTCTACAGTGTGAATTCCAGGATGGCCAAAGATACATGGTTTTTGTCTCAAAAAACCAAAGCCAAACAAACAAAATTGGACATTTTTATTTTGTTAATCCTACTGAATCATGAGCATGAGAAATATTTCCATCTTTTGATGTCTTCTCCAATTTCTTTCTTCAAAGACTTGAAGTTCTTGTAATAAAGCTCTTTCACTTGTTTGATTAGATACCCCAAGATATCTTATATTGTTTGTGGCTATTGGGAAGGGTGCTGTTTCTCTGATTTCTTTTTCAGTCCTTATATCATTTGTATATTAAAGGGCTATTAATTTTTTCAGCTTATCTCTTATCCAGGTTTTTATCAGATGTAGGAGTTTCTTGGTAGAATTTTGGGGCCACTTATATATACAGTAATGTTATCTGCAAATAGCAATACTTTCCCTTCTTCCTTTCCAATTTCTATTCCCTGGATCTCCTTTTGTTGTCTTATTGCTCCAGCTAGAACTATGGCTGCTATAGTGAATAGATATGAAGAGAGTGGACAGCCTTGTCTTGTTCTTGATTTTAGTGCAATTGCTTTGAGTTTCTCTCCATTTAATTTAATATTGAATGTTGACTTGCTGTATATTGCTTTTATTATATTTAGGTATGTTCCTTGAGTCCCTTATCTCTCCAAATCTTCTATCATGAAGGGGTGCTGGTTTTTGTCAAAAGTGTATTCAGCATCTAATGAGATGATCATGTGATTTTTTTCTTTCATTGTGTTTATATGGAGGAACACCTTGGCGGATTTACATATAGTGAATTATCTCTGAGATGAAGCCCACTTGGTCATTATGGATGATCTTTTACAAAATGTATTATTGCCTTTTGTTTTCCAGTATTTTATTGAGTACTTTTTTATCAATGTTCATGAGGGAGGCTGATCTGTAATTCTCTTTCTTTGTTGAGTCTTTATGTAGTTTTAGTATCAGGGTAACTGTGGCCACATAAAAAAGTATTTGGCAATGTTCCTTCTGTTTCTATTTTGCAAAAATTTTAGGGGCACTGGAATTAGTTCTGCTTTGAAAGTCTGATAGAATTCTTCACTGAAGCCATCTGGCCCTGGGCTTTTCTTGGTTGGGAAACTTTCCATGACTACTTCTATTTACTAAGGGTTAATATATCTATTTAAATTGTTTATCTGTTCTTGGTTTAAATTCAAGTGGATCAAAGACCTCAATATAAATCCAGTTACACTGAAGCTGATAAAAGACAAAGTGGGGAATAGCCTTGAAAGCACAGGAGACAACTTCCTGAATAGAACACCAGTGGTACAGACACCAAGATCAACAATTAATAAATGTGATCTCAGTGGTGGCACACGCCTTTGATCCCAGCACTCGGGAGGCAAAGACAGGCAGATGTCTGTGAGTTCTAGGCCAGCCTGATCTACAAGAGATAGTTCCAGGACAGGCTCTAAAGCAACACACAGAAACCATGTCTCAAAAAAAACAAAATAAATAAATAAATAAATAAATGGAATCTCAAAAAGTAAAACAGCCTCTTTACAGTAAAGAATACAATCATCTGAGCAAACCTGCTAACTACAGAATACAAAATAGTCTTTA
>NC_022030.1:33649127-33655939 GCF_000317375.1 Microtus ochrogaster
TATCAATGTTCATGAGGGAGGCTGATCTGTAATTCTCTTTCTTTGTTGAGTCTTTATGTAGTTTTAGTATCAGGGTAACTGTGGCCACATAAAAAAGTATTTGGCAATGTTCCTTCTGTTTCTATTTTGCAAAAATTTTAGGGGCACTGGAATTAGTTCTGCTTTGAAAGTCTGATAGAATTCTTCACTGAAGCCATCTGGCCCTGGGCTTTTCTTGGTTGGGAAACTTTCCATGACTACTTCTATTTACTAAGGGTTAATATATCTATTTAAATTGTTTATCTGTTCTTGGTTTAAATTCAAGTGGATCAAAGACCTCAATATAAATCCAGTTACACTGAAGCTGATAAAAGACAAAGTGGGAAATAGCCTTGAAAGCACAGGAGACAACTTCCTGAATAGAACACCAGTGGTACAGACACCAAGATAAACAATTAATAAATGTGATCTCAGTGGTGGCACACGCCTTTGATCCCAGCACTCGGGAGGCAAAGGCAGGCAGATGTCTGTGAGTTCTAGGCCAGCATGATCTACAAGAGATAGTTCCAGGACAGGCTCTAAAGCAACACACAGAAACCATGTCTCAAAAAAACAAAATAAATAAATAAATAAATAAATGGAATCTCAAAAAACTGAAAAGCTTTTGTAAGGCAAGGACATTGTCAATAAGACAAAACAAAAACGGGAAAAAATCTTCACTAATCACACATGCGACAGAGGGTTGACCTCCAAAATGTATTAAGAAATTAGACATCAAAACCCCAAATAATCTGATTTAAAAATGGAATACAAACCTAAACAGAGAATTATAAAAAGAAGAATTATCAAATGAATTATCAACACAGAGAAACTTAACTAAATGTTCATTACCCTTAGCTATCAAGAAAATGCAAATCAAAATGAATATGAGAGTCCATCTTATACCTCTCAGAATGACTAAGATCAAAACCACAAATGACAGCTAAGGCTGGAGAAGATGGGGAACAGGGGAGACAATACTCCATTGCAGGTGAGAGTGCAAACTTGTACAGACATTTTGGAAACCAATATGGTGGTTTCTCAAACAACTTGCTTGTCAATCTACCTCAAGACCCATCGATACCACTCTTGGGCATATACCCAAAGGATATTCAAACATACCAGAGTTGTCAACTGATCTCCACCTAAATGCTGTCTGCCGTGGCACACATGTGAACTCACTTACATATATGTATACACACATACACATTCTCACACACACAAAATAATAAAACTAATTAAAGCAAAGTATGTTAAGCAAGAAAGCGACTGTGAAATATGCAACTAGAGTAAGATGCTTGCATAGGTATATAATCACATAAATCTTATGTTTTTCTGCTTGACAGTGTCACCTTAAATGTGTAAGGGATTGTACATTGCCCTTCAACTGGCTTAAGTATCTTACAGTCCCTTACACATTTAAGGTGACTTCTATTATAAAATATTAAAATTCAGAAGATTGTTAATAATGTTTGGAGCATGCTAACACTTTGAAGATAATTAATGTGGCTCCTATAGAGTTGCCTGAAAGTCGTCATCCTCCAGATGTATTGGAGGTCAGGCCTGATTTCTTTTTATTTTTAGAAAAAGATACAAGCATATATAATGATCTGTGCTTTCTCTGTAAGTAAACATATGTCAGCCAGAGGCAATGCTGAACAGATTTTGTAATTACAGTGGCGCCTGTTTGGTGTTATCTTCAATGGACAGATTCAATTGAGGTTCTGAGTTTAACCATGTTCTTTTAGATATTTCTCTGTAACACCTCAGGTAGTGAACCTAATAACATTTAAATAAATTTAAAAAAAGGCCATTCCAGACTTTATTATGTCCTGACATGCTTTTCTTTGTTTGTTTGTAAACTGATCTGGGTGCCTATATTTCAGGAATTTAGAAAGCAGTCTTTGACAATTTCATTTAGAAAGAAAACAACAAAGGGTGGGTAAATACTTCATTTTCTATCCAGGACACAGTTAAGAGTGACAGTTCACATAAATGGAAAAGGATGAGTCATGGACTAAGACTTTTCTTTCTGTGGTGTCAATAATTTATTAACAAATTAGAAAAATAAACATACTAGTGATTAAAGCTAATCACTTCATACACTTTTTAAGTTTTATTTATTTGTCTATTTACGCCCCTACTGTAGCCTTCTCTCCCTCCTCTCTTTCCTCTCCTTTCCTTTTGTCCCCCCACAATCCACCTTCCACTGTATTAGCTCAGAAATGGGCATGTTTCCCATTGGGATCAACAAAGCGTGGCACCTCCCCATGTATTCAGAGTGGGCAATGTAATCCAACATGAGGAATAGGTTCCCAGGAGGCAGCCAAAGTACCAGAGACAGACCCATAGTCAGAGGTCCCATAAAAAGACCAAATTACACAACTGTCACATATATGCAGAGGGCCTAGGTAAGTCCCATACCAGCTCCCTGGTTGTTGGTTTAGACTCTGTGAGTTTTCATGAAGCAGGATAGCCATTCCTGTTGGTTTTCCTGCAATGTCCCCGGCCCTCTGGATCCTACAATAGCCCCCTTCTCTCCTTAGAAGGACTCTCTAAGCTAAGTCCAGTGTTTGGCCATGGGTCTCTGAATCTGCCTTCGTCAGTCACCTGATGAAGTGACGAAGGTTCTCCGATGACAAGCAGTATAGTCACCAATCTGACCACAAAGAGTGGCCAGTTCAGGCAACACATCCACTTCTACCAGGAGTCCCAGTTGGAACCAACCTTGTAAATTCCTGGGAGTTTCTCTTGCATCAGGATTCTACCTGACCTGAAAAACGCCCCTTTCCAGTCATCTCTCTCAGCAGTCTCCCCTCTGCCCATTCCCAACTCAATCGGTTTCCCATGCCCGCCTACCCCAGTCTACCCAAAAGATCTCCTCTATTTCCAGTGGCCAAGGAGAGCCATGATTCATTCCCCTTTCACCCTTCTTGTTACCTAGTCTCTCTGGATCTGTGGATTGTAGCATAGTTATTCTTTTCTTTACAGTTAATATCCTATGAGTGAGTACATGCCATGTTTGTCTTTCTGGGTCTGTATTAACTCATTAGGAAGATCTTTTCTATTTCCATCCATTTGTCTTCTCTGCTCTCATTTACGTGGGTTTATGCATGAAACTTAGGTCATCGGGCTCTTGGGATGAGGTTTTGTACTGCTGGCACCATCTCTCCAGGCAGTTTGGTGTGCTTGTCTGCATAAGAAATTAGATTAATTCTTCTACTTCTCTACCCTGTTTCACTTCCTAGCCTGGCTCAATAGTCTCTAGGTTCACCGCCTCTAACAGGGAAGAGAAATTAGTGTGCTCCTAGGTAGATTTCCAGGGTGAAAAAAATGGCTATATTTAGAGTATTTGGAAGGCCTGTACTACAGATCTAAACATAAATAATTCATCTATATGGAGATTGGGATTCAATGCTACAAACTACTGGAGAAATAAATAAAACCTTGGGTTTTCTTCCAATAGTGTAATTGTAAGTGATAAAAGGTTAGTTTTCGTTCTGGTACAGTAAGAAGAAACCAGAACTTTAAAGGGTTCTCTTGCCATTCAGGAGAATTCTCTCTTTACAAATGATTGAGGAAGGAACTTTGCTCTAAGAAAGTCTGTGGCTCCTCAGACCTTCGCAGTTCCTGCTGGAAGAGCACTTTGAATAGTAGTCAATGCTCTCAGTGTTTAGAAGCTTACCACAGGCTGTCCCTTATGTCTTGGACAGCGTGTGCCCTGTCATCCTTTACTCTGAGGGTATGTTAGTACTGTTAAAGTTCTGATTTTAGGAATGTATTTACATGGATATGGACTTTATGAGAAACAGGCCACAAAGATAAAGATTGTGTAACCTCATTAAAATAGAAGGCAATGAACACATGTATAACAGTAATTCAGCAATAATGGCCATAAAAATTTCAGACCTATCTGAAATATAATCAGTTGCAATTGCAGAGATATTTGTTCATAAAAGGTTATGCATAGGTTACAATTGGAGTTATACTTGCTGTCTCACTATGAGCATGACTATCAATGCCCATTCTATATAGACTAGATATATGAAATGAAAAAACAAAACAAAGAATAGCATAGTGTTGGAGAACATGGTGAATCTTGTTCTACCCAACTGGGGAAGCAAAGGAAGAACTAAAAATTTATATTCAATCTCAACATGAAGATAAATCAAATTACAATACAAATATCCACATATCTTTTTGAAACGCAAAATATGATGGGTATAGTGACAGGGTCTGTGGTTTCCATGGAACTATTTTGGATGTGACTCATTGAAGCTGGAAGTTGGATGTATTCAAATAAATTTTTATAATTAAATGATATGTTAGAAACTCATACATCAATATGTAATTTAAATGCCTGATGAGTTCACAAGCAACCAAATAGTTATTTTGTGTTAATATTGCAGTCCAATTCACCAGACACATGAATGTCTCTTCCTTAACTAAAATGCAATTAGCATCCATGAAATTATACAATTTTTCCATTTTCCTTTGGCCACCTATGATAATTGTGGCTAATGACCATCTAAATTATTCATTTTCTATGGATAACAAATGATTATTTTTTAAAAAAGACTCTGTGTTCTTTCAAATTGCTTTTCTCCACTTGGCCCAGATCATTACTGAGTCAAACATTTCTTAATGAAGAATATTGCCTCCCTGAGCCTTGCTTCTTCTGAGAATTAGAGGAATACTTTAAAATTCCTGAAGGCCAGAATTTCATCTCAAAGTAAGCTTGTGAAATGCCAGAATTCTCTATTTTATCATCTTTAATCTTCTTCAGAAATACATTTTGATTTTATTTTACAAATAATGTACCCTTTGTGAACATATTTTAAGCTTGCAGACCCAGATACAAATATTTGTTGCGTTTATTATTTTATATAGTTGCTTTGGCAGACAAGACACAAACAAAAATCATGGAATAATTTTTAAAATAACTACTTGGAATATGAAAAGGAAAGTAGACAAGCTATATCTCATTTTACTCTGAGCCTCCATCCTGGCCTTCTTTTGCAAAGAGAAGCAGCCAAACAGCTTGAGTCAAAGGGACTAGTAGACTACCCCATGTAAAATGTGAATTCGGGTTAATCTCTGTTTTGTACTTTTATTGTATGGAATTCACTGCTCATGGGGTAAGCCATTCCAATGGTGGCTATATATGTCTGATGATCTTGTCTGTCTTTTTCTGTTGTGTTGAAGAGATGTGTAAAGAGAAAGAAATGCTAACTTAAGGAACAAAGGAAATATGTCTGTATGTCTGCTAATGTACACAACACGTGGCAGTCTATACAAGACACAACATCATGATAGAAATTAAATCTATCTCCTGATGATGCAGAATTTTGACTTGAATGTAACGTACCACTGTCTTCCTGGTATGCATGAATATGTTTGATAGTCATTACAGATATCTGGTGGTGTGCTGCTGGTATTATCTTCAAATAACATAAAGCAACCACAAGATATTCTTAATTCTATATACTTTACATGAATATGCAGACTTGGAATTGTGTTAATAATTTTTTAATTCAATGGCCGAAAACTTGGTTTACTTTATGAAATTATTTTAGTGAGCAAATAATTGCTCTTAAGTGCTTGTGTGCCTGGCTCCATGGCTCTGCAATCAGTGGGTGCAAACATACCAAATTAGAATTTGAAAGTTTCAAAATCCAGTAACATTTACTTTTAGTTCACCTGTATTTGCTTGAGCTCATGGCTGACACAGCACATCTCTAAGATATGGAAATCTTGTCTCCTTCACTCTCTTTAGTTGCCAGCAATTGAATTAGAACCCCAGGAATAACATAACCAGGGGCATCTTTTCATTTCTGCCTAGTCCTTAACATTACCTTGCAGCTAAAAAGTAATCCAAAGATGCTATAGTGTCAACGTCTCAGTCTTCTAAACATGCTAGCTATGTTACTCTGCAAAGTAGCATACAAGACATTTGCTTTTTCTTAGGATCAAAGCTGCCCATGTGCCTAGCTAAGAAGGTATTCAACGGACTATGCTTTACTGAATCACTCACTTAACTTACTTATTATGCAAAAGTTCAAGGATTATTTTAAATCCAAACTTTCACTGTATTAATAAGATGTAGCTTCAGTTATTATTCAAATATGAATTAAATTGCAAAAACACATAGGCACAATTCGTTATAAACTCATGAATGTAATAAATTCACACGACATAGTGTATCAATTATAAAATTTCTATTAGAAAATTAACACGAAGGCTTCATAAGTCATAAGAACTGTATTAGTTACTTATATTTCTCATATCACATTTATTCTAATTTTTTTAACCTGCACAATTATTCAAGAAAGAAGTCATGAGATAAAAACATACTCATTTCCATGGACAATAAACACTACCAAAAATCTTGCAGAGGTTAGAGATTTTAAGCTATTCAAGAATCTTGTGAACAAAGATTTAGTAGAGTGTTTCTGAGGAAGAGGACCCTCAAAGCATATTCGTATCTCTCAAGCATACAGGGGTCACAGTAGCAATCACAGAAGGGAGCAGTGAGAACTGGCAAGTGCCACGACTCCAATATGACAGCAGAGAAGTCCTCATTACCACTCAATCACCATAGCTGACTAGGAACTCATGCTCTCGGCATACAGCTCCTAAAATGCCTGAAAACTGATCTATAAAGTCATAGTATTTTCTACTTTGTGAAGCTGGCGAAAATGAATCTGAAACCTTTTTATGAAGACAACCTTATACAGCCAAAGTAAACTCCACCTTCTAAAAGATTTAATCTGAGAATACTGAATAAATATTTT
>NC_022030.1:33656864-33666984 GCF_000317375.1 Microtus ochrogaster
CACCACTACTGCCCAGTTTCTGTGGCAAACTAGTGTGACTACTGGGATTAAAGGTGTGTGTCACCACTGCCTGGTCTGTAAGGCTGACCAGTGGGGTGTTTTACTCTCTGATCTTCAGGCAAACTATATTTATTAAAATACAAATGAAATATCAAAATAATTAATTAATTAATTTCACATACCCACCAGAATTTCCCCTCCATCCTCTCCTCCCATGCCATCCCCACACCTCCTTTTTATCCCCCATCCATTCCTGCTCCATCACCATTCAGAAGGGGTAAAGCCTCCCATGAGAACCATCAAAGCATTGCTATATCAAGTTGTGGTGGGACCAAGCTCCACCCCTTGCATCAAGGCTGGGCAAGGCATTCCACCATAAGGAATAGGTTTTAAGAAGCCAGCTCATGTGTCAGAGACAGGTCCTGATCTCACTGATAGGGGCCTCACAAAAGACGAAGCTGCACAACTATCACCTAGATGCTAAGGGCCTAGGTCAGCCCCATACTGGCTCCCTAGCTGCCCATCCAGAATCAGTGAACTTCCACAACCCAGATTAGCTGTCTCTGTGGGTTTCCCCTTCATGATCTTGACCCCTCCCCCTTGCTCATACAATTCCTCCTCTTCTCTCTACAACTGCACTCCTGGAACTTGGCCCATTGATTGGCTGTGGACCTCTGCATCTGCTTCCAATCAGTTACAGGATGAAGGCTCTATGATGACAATTAGGGTAGTCATCAATCTGATTACAAGGGAAGGCCAGTTCAGGCACCCACTCCACTACTACTAGGAGTCTTAGCTGGGGTCATCCTTGTGGGTTCTTGGGAGTTTCCCTATATTTTTCCTTTTGTAAAACTGAATGATTTAGTAATTGTCTTTGTGCCATCAACTAGCTCCCAAATAAAGACAGAGACTTGATTTAATTATGAATTTTTTTGCCTTAGCTTAAGCTTCTTTCTAGTGAGCTTAACTTTTTTAAATTTTTAAAAATTTAAGTTAACCCATTTCTATTAATCTATGTGCTGCCCTGAGGCTTTTCTGCCTCATCTACATACTGTCCATCCTGCTTTCCTGATTGCTCCATTTTGACTGGCTGGTTCCCAGCTGGGTAGCTGGCTCCCTTTTGCTCTCTGCCCATCAGCACCCACCCACCCCCCAACCGCAGTCTGCTCCCCCCTCTGCCTAGTTATTGACAGTTCAGTTTTTTATTAGGCACAACAGGTTTTTTGGTCATGCAAGTTAAAACAGCAACACATCTTTACATAATTAAACAATTATTCTGCAACACAAACAAATGCAACATGTCTTTACATAGTTAAATATTGTAGTTGACCACAGATTTTGGTTCAATACACTTTTTAAAATTTACCTAAAGCTAAACAATCAACCAAATGAGTACATATTTTTCAGCATGATATGTATCTTTAATAAAGACAATGAACATCATTTAAATGCTTCTCTCTCTATTCCATTAATTATCATTCTGCCTTATTAAAAATATTTTCCCTTTTATATTTTATTTCAAGTCCTCTGTACAGCACTATAATTTCCAAAGGGCTTCCCTTTCCTGATCCCCAAATGAGGCTTGATCTTTCCTCCATCTGATACAATAGCAGATACTCATTTTTTAAATGGCTCAGAAATCAGTTTTCTCATTGGTCTTGGGTTTCCTTAGATGTTCATAAGTAAACTACCTGTGCCTGTGAACACAATCTACTTAAGAGCATGCCAGTTTTGGCTTGAACTATTAGAATGCTTTATTACCATTAACATGACAAAATAGAACTAATATTTATGATGTCTTTATCCAAGTCCAGACATTTGCTGTCATGTTTGTTTCTGGTTTTGGAATTGCTAATGTTTCATTGGTGATCTTGTAAAAAGTAAGTCATAGTCAAGCCTCAAGAACTGATTACTTGCATGGTACTTTCTGTGAGGAAACACACTTATATGCATGACAGATCTTCCATTCATCTCCAAATTGCTGTGCTCATGTTTGCTATTCTCTTGAAAGCATCATATTGTAATCATGTTTGAAAGACTTAAAGATTAGTGTGTGTGTGTGTGTGTGTGTGTGTGTGTGTGTGTGAGTGAGTGAGTGCAGATGCCATGAAATCCATTGGCAACAGAACGCATGAGTTAAAGGCACTTGTAAGTAGCCTGAGGTGGGCTCTTAGAATCAAATTCAGTCGTCTAGAAGATCAGCTTCTGCTCATTTATCTCTCAAGTCGCAGTCTGGTAAATTTGTATCTGATCCTTGTATGGACTCTAAAGCAAGCTGGTAATTCTCTTCTTTTGTCTAAAAACCTGCCATGACATTTCACAAACCATTAAGAGTTCCTGGTTCTTAGGAAGAGTTCCTACTTCTGAGCAGCTTCTGAAGTAACATCTAACTGATGCTGGTGTCCCTATTTCTCTTTCTTTCCCACCTTGCTGGACGAACTTGCTGCCTTTGCACAAAGACATGAAGCCGTATCAGTCACAGATGAAGGCGCACTACCAAACATACATACAGTAGATAGAACAGACATAATCTAATGCAGAAAACTAAGTGGACATATGTAGATGGATGTTCTGAAGGCTGAAAATCAAACTCTTATCTACCTTGGATTCCAGGATTCCATGATTTCCATGACAGTGAAGAACTGATATACTCAGGGATAAGATTTGGGGTCTTCAGACAGTTATAGACTCACTGTTTAGAAGGCAAGGCAAGGTTCTTTGAGAGAATGAATTATTTAACATTCAAAGAATGTGAACTCATAAAAAGAAGAGCCTGAAAAACAATTTAAATATTTAAGTATGTGAACAGATCGCCTTAGGTTTTATTTGTTTCCTAAAGCTAGATACTTAAGACAAAGATCAGATGAGATAGAGCTGGGTTTTTTTTTTTTTACAGGTTTTGTCTTATCAAATCTTTAGCCCTAAGCCTTATAGCTATTTTTATTCCAACTTAATAGATGCAAAAATAATCTTTAAGATAATTTCTTCTCAATTCTCCTAATTTTATAGTCTCCAAGGCTCTTTGTTCAGTAAAGTGGTGTTTATTATGTTTACATTTTATTGCAAAACAAAAAGTAAAAATATAGTATAAATTTGAACAGATTTTAACTGGAAAGGTTAACCTCAGTAAAAAGGACAATTCTAAATTTATATGCCTGGGAAAAATAATGTATTATTTAAATAGATGAAGTTGATTACTTGACAAATATTCAAGTTATATAGAGGACAAATGATACCATTTCGCATTATGAACAGTTGTTGGGATAATGTGTACTCTTCCTTCTTAATAATTACATGTTCCTTCTTGTCTCTTCAGCACAAGTCCAAAATAATTAAAGTACATTAGCTGCCTTGTGGGAAGGACATTTGGCTTTAATTAACATTAGACAATAAGACAGGCAGTTTGATTTCTATTACCATTCTCTATTTGATGTACACAACTCTCACACACAGTCTTTAACAGAAAGGTTACCGTGAAAGGCAAAGCAAAACCTCTGGGGCTGCATTTTGCTAAATGTATACAGAACATTTTATGAAAAAGTTACTTCTTTTCTTGGACAATTTTGAAAATTGTGTGGCATTCTAATGTGAAAAAGATTATAAACCTGGAATCAGTTCTGTAGTAATCATTCCAAAAGTAAGCTGTATAATCTTTACATTTTGTGTCTGACAGGACTAGAAATCAAAAGTTCAGTGACAAGTAGGATCTTCACATATCTTCATATGACCTTAAACTATAAAGAAGGAAGAGTGATACTTATGGTTTGATTCATATATTTTTTTTGTGAAACACAAATTCACATTTTAGTTGACTAAATTGTCTATCCTATTCATTTGTTATATGGTAGAAGTTCAGCTAGACTGATTGTGTGATACAGTCGAATAACCACTTTCCCTGCCCTCGGGATATTCATATCTGTTCTTTTCTATCTAGCAAACCACTCCAAATTCACTGGTTAAAAATAGGAAGTGATTTATCAACCAATGATATTGTGATTTATATTAGGGTTGCTCTACCTGGATGATGCTCTCGTTCTCTTTGTGTCTTATACTCCACCATGCTAGCCAGAAACTGCTTACATAGTAAACTTGCAGGCCACCCCCCTCCTCTCTCTCTCTCTCTCTCTCTCTCTCTCTCTCTCTCTCTCTCTCTCTCTCTCTCTCTCTCTCACACACACACACACACACACACACACACACACACTACACTACACTACACTACACTACCAAAAAGAAACAAACAAAACACAAAATAAACAACAACAACAAAATGAAAAAAAAGTAAAACATTGCCTGGACCAGTGAAACAAAGGTGCAGAGTTGGTAAGCTACCCCATCCAAAGTCCATGATTAAACCAAGTCAACAGAATATCCAGTTTATTAAAAAAAAGTAAATTCCTTTACTTTCTTATTCTACCACTGGTTGGCTATCTAGTTGAATCCATGTTTCAAAGATGTGAACATGAGGAGTGAAAAACCATGGTCCAGTTACTCAATTTCTTCACTGTAAATTCTAGAAAACAGGATCTTTGTTGCTATATTTACTTTCAAATTGTTTTTAGTTACTGTATTTGCTTGACATTATTAGTGATAATAAAACAAAATTATGACAAGCAATATTTATTTATATTACAAAATACAATTTGTTCATAAGTAGTTCTCTTGATAATGGAGTATACTTCAGAACGATGAGATTTCTATGAAGAAAACAATGCCAGAAGAGAACCATTGCTCAGTTCTTCATGCTTTGTAGCCTTAAAGCATCACAGACAGATTTTCATTGCCTTCACATCTGACTGAAAATTTAGATTTTTTTTCTGTCTCATCTCTGCAAACTTGAAACTGCATCACCTCTTTGTTTTTTGCCCCCAGACATGGAGGGGGATTAACTCTCTGGTTCTTTTCTTTTTAAAAACAAAAATAATATTTATTTATTTATTTATTTATTTTTATTGTGGATTAAACATTGGGTTTCCCACATGTAGGCAAGAACTGTATCTTTGTGCTATATCCCCATTCACTCTCCACCTTTTTTTACTATTCAGAACATTTTTTATTGTTTTTATTGAGATACACATTTTTCTCTGCTCCCCTCCCTTCCTCCCCCTCCCTTCTATCCTCTCCCATGATCCTCAAGCTCTCAAATTACTCAGGAGATCTTGTCTTTTTCTACTTTCCATGTAGACAAATTCATGTATGTTTCTCTTAGCGTCTTCTTTGTTGTCTAGGTTCTCTGGGATTATGAATTATAAGCTGATTTTGCTTTGCTTTACGTCTAAAAACTTTATGAATAACTACATTTATATTTGTCTTTCTGGATCTGGGTTACTTTATTAAATATGATGTTTTCTAGATCCATCCATTTGCCCACAAATTCAAGATGCCATTATTATTTCCTGCTGTGTAGTACTCCATTGTGTAAATATACCACATCTTCTTTATTCATTATTTGGCCAAGGGGCATTTAGGTTGTTTCCAGGTTCTGGCTATTACAAACAATGCTGCTATAAACAAAATTGAACACATGTCCTTGTGATATGATTGAGCATCCTTTGGGTATATACCCAAAAGTGGTATTGCTGGGTCTTGAGGAAGGTTGTTTCCTAATTTTCTGAGAAATCACCATACTGACATCCAAAGGGGCTGTACCAGTTTGCACTCCCACCAGCAATGAAGGAGTGTTCCCTTTACCCTATATCCTCTCCAGCCTAAGTTGTCATAGGTGTTTTTGATCTTAGCCATTCTCACAGGTGTAAGATGGAATCTCAGAGTTGTTTCAATTTTCACTTCTATGATGGCTAAGGACGTTGAGGATTTCCTTAAGTGTCTTTCAGCCTTTTTATATTCATGTGCTGAGAGTTCTCTGTTTAGGCTTGTTCTCTAGTTTTTTAAATTAATTTCTTGTTGTTTAGATTACCTACCTTAAAAATGTAATTAATGTAAAGCTAACCTGATGATATGAATATTATTTCAAGGAGAAAACATCATGCTCAGGAAGAAATAATAAAATAGCAACAACCCTTCACCTGTTTTACATAGTAATGCCATGTAGATAATCAATGACTTGATTTATAATCAGAATAATTATATGTATCTATTTACCACATTTTCTTTCAGATTATGATAACAATTAAGTTGCAAACAGAAAAGAGTTTAAAAGCAAGGACAGATTCTTTCATGTAGGACACAATTACTGAGCTTAATGGCTTATTATCTAAATAGAATTGAAAATAAATTTGTGAATATATGTATTGTTTTTATAGAAGCTACAAATTTGGATGATATTAAGTTCAATTTTCTTTGGTTTTGCAAATGTTATAGTAATGTTTCAATTTAGAAGTCTTGAGGTTTCCTTGAAATATGTTTACTAAAAATACAATACAATTATTTTAGATGTAATATACACACACAGTTTATTTTAGATGTAATATACACACACAGTTTATTTTAAATGTATAAAACTATGAAGTATTTACCAATATGAGTCACAATTGCAAGTAAAAAATGAAAGCTATGGATTTTCTCCTATATTATCTTAAAAAACACACACATATACATATGCACAAACAAGTGCACACTGGTATGTAAAAAGCTAAGAGAGTTTGTCTCGTGTATATATTATTGCCCTGGTAGAAGGTTTATTCTACCAGGATGAAAAAAGGAAATTTTATTGTTTTAAAACCAGAAGAATGAAGTTACTCTCATATTTAATAGTTAGAATGTTGAACACTAGAAAGTTTAAATATCTTTTTGTATATTTCAGTAAGACAAGCAATTTAAGGGGCTTATGTTTTCAGAGATTATAATGCATGGTTCCACAGAAGATTGATTGTCTCCTTGGGGGCTAAAGCAAAGCAGAACAGAGTGGCTGTGATACTCCTTGATGGGGCAGTACTACTTAGTTCATAACAGCTAAAAGGGAAGAAAGAGAGATGCACACACACACACACACACACACACACACACACACACACACACATAGCAATAGAGAGGGGGAGGGAGAGAGAGACAGACAAGAGACTTAGAGAGATAGAGAGACATAGACACATGGAGAAAAATAGGGTCCAAGAGATACAGAGAGAAAGGAGAAGCATTTAAATGATAGGCCTTTCAAAGGCATATCCCTTGTTACCTACTTTCTCCAACCAGGCCCCAGCTCTAATAGTGCAATCAGTATGAAGTCATTAATGAATAGTAGTACACTTACGATCTAATTGCCCCAATATGCTACCAGCTAGATACCAAAATTTCATTTTTTCTTTTTAAAATTGTGTTTATAAATCTTAGTATAAAAAGCCTTGCAAATAAATCAAAACATCACATATCAAAATTAACCAGGCTCAAAGTCTATATAATTCAGTGAACTTCTATACCATTAAAATAGACATTCAGAACAGAAGATGAAGAGCTTTACCTTAAATGTTACACATTTGGAATCAAATATATTTTATGTTCTTACCTTCCACTAAAACCAAACCAAACCAAAAATATCTATGACAGAGTTAGAAGTAGAAAAGCAGTTATTTTTATCTCTTCCTTCATAACCCCTGTCTGTTACCTGCATTCAGTCCTTCCTCATCTCCTTTTCCTAGTCATCCTCTCCTATTCTGTCATCTTCATCTCTGTCATATCCACACGTGCATTTGCTTACTATATTCATATATCACTCACTAGATTCTACATGAGAGAGAACATGTAGTTTATTTTTGAGGTTTTATGATCTTGATTAATATCTCACATTCAATTTCATCTGTTTTCCTGACAAGTTTTAATTATTTACTGATTGATTGATTATTTGGAAATATCACATCATGTACCTCATTCATGATCACCTCCCAGTCCTTTCTCCTCCCATGTCTACCCCCTCTTCTGTAACTGCTCCCCTGCCCAAAGAAAACAAGTTAGTTTTGTATTTTCCATGTACTCACTGGAGTATAGTCAAACTACTGCTGGCCAGCCCCTTATGGGAAGGTGAGCTTTTCTCAGCCTGCACTCCGGTAGAAGATATCAACTATGCAGAACCATGCAGCTGTTGGCAAGAGATAGAGGGCCAACCCTCTCATGTCCATGCCCATGCCACTGCCTCTACCACTGTGAGTAACCTGGTGAGGGGCCCAGCCAGGTCAGCACAGCCCATGAACATCAACATGAGTTTAAGAGGGAGGCCCAGACCATGGGCATGGGCATGGTCTTTACTAACAAAGGTCACAGATAGCAACATGGACCCTGGCCATATCAGAACAACCAACCCACTCATTCCCCTCAGTCTGTGTGTGGGCCGTGAACCTCCACATAACCTCACTTGGCTACACATTCCACTCCTTAGATACCAAACTTTCAATGTATGAATCAATTTAGAAAATATACCATCTTGGAAAAACATTATTAAAAGCATTTAAAGTTAAAGCATAAGGACAAACACAAAGATACAGAAAAGTTCAGGACTTAATACTTGTTGATGAGACTGGAAAATATGCTTAAGGACTGTGACAATATGAATATATAGCCATAAGTGATCAAAATAAAAATAATCCCCCTAACCAATCTTAAAATAACTAAGTAATCTAACAGTAAAGGTTAAAAGGACTCAGATTTAGCTTTGTTGCAAAACCTTATAATAAATCTGACTATTATAACATTATTCCATTTATAGGGACATGCCATTTCTCCTAAAAAAAACATTATCTGTACTCCAGTTATATAGCTATGTCATTTCCACTAAAATTTATAATAAAGAATATATTATAAGCCGGGCAGTGGTGGCGCACACCTTTAATCCCAGCACTCGGGAGGCAGAGGCAGGCGGATCTCTGTGAGTTCGAGACCAGCCTGGTCTACAAGAGCTAGTTCCAGGACAGGCTCCAAAATCACGGAGAAACCCTGTCTTGAAAAACCAAAAAAAAAAAAGAATATATTATAAATCCTCATTTAGATCATTTTAGTCACATGTTTATAGGTATGAGTCACAGGTTAATGCAAAACATCCTAGTGAAATAGTGAGATGAAATGTGGAAGTAGCCAACAACTATTTAATTAGATCTAAGGTCCGCTTACTCTGATGAAACCTATTTCAATCTTGCTCATATATCCAAGAACCTGAGAATCGAAGATTGGGGATTTAGGGGAAACCAATGCTGTTGTTCTGTTGAAGGCGCATAGCAATGAAATGCTGACAACATTCTGCCATAATCATAGCTCAGCATCTTGCTCATCTGTCATCAGAGATTCTTCTTCCTGCAGTGGGTATGTGATAATGCAGAGACTCATATTTGGGCAATGTGCAGAAAGGGAGACATCTTCGAACGCTCTGTCCTCAGTGGGGTGCCTCCACTAAATTTCCCTGTGGAAACCCTGTGGAGGGGGAGACAGAGAGACTGTAAGAAACAGAGGATAGAGGACACCAAGAAAGCAAGGCTTTCTAAACCTGTCCAAACCATCACACGTGTGATCTCACAGAGCCTGGCAGTATGCACAGAGCCTGCATGAAAGGGGCCCAGAGCTGAGACAAGAGTGGACACAGGTCCCCATTTCTGGCCCAGAATCTGTCTCTAATTATAACCACTCACAAATGAAAAAAAAATAGTTTTCTCCAATGGCTTCTTACTGGGGATACAAACTAAGTTAAGGTCAGAGCCCATGGCGATCAGTGGGCAGCCAACACAAAGCGAGTAAAGGTAGATCCCATAGCAAGCAGTGGATTGCCAAAGCAAGGTGAACTCAGTGGAATCTTTGGAAATTCTTTGTTTCGTATTACTCAGTCAGGGCATTAATTTATTATTTATATATTTATTTATTTTTACCACAGAGGTTTTCACATACACTTTATAGATTCCACTTTTGTGTGGTTTTGTTTTTTTTGTTTGTTTGTTTGTTTGTTTGTTTTTTGTTTTTTTTTGTTTTTTTTTTTCAAACTCAATCAAAAATTTATTTTGTAAAAGTTGTGCTTTGAAAATTTTTTATGAAGTTAATCTGATTTATAAGTAACATTAGAAATCAACTAGTCCTAGACTGTCGTTAACTATGATTTCTTGTTGGGTGATAGCAGCTGTTTCTTCAAATCTCAGAGAGCTAGTTAGGTAGACACAGAAACCTATTGCTTGTTGTAAATAAATACCTCTGG
>NC_022030.1:33667092-33695091 GCF_000317375.1 Microtus ochrogaster
AAGAAGTTGGGGTAGCAGAAACCATACTCAGAATATATTGTATACAATGTATTTTTATAAAAGAAAAATAGAAAAAAGGAACTAATTCAAAAATCTTTAGGGCCACCTGTAAATAACATCTGCAGGCTCATTTGATACTGGTGTTTTCTCTTTGTTTGCAGCAACATGAATAGTTTCCCAAGGCTTCGAGAAATGAAAGATCACCTGTAAACATCTTTTGAACTCACTACAAAAATAAGACATCAAATGTTGCTTTAAAATTTGTCTCTTCCTCATTTTCTCTTGGATATAAAGTAGAAAAGACTGTTTTTCAGAAGATGATGTGGTTTGGAGAACAAAGCCTGGGAAGCAAACAGGGGCCTTTTGTCAGGCTTCCTGGAACCTCTGTGAGAATGTCCAAGATGTGGAGAGGCTTCAAGCAAGACACAAGAATAGCTAGCAATTCTTAAAGGAATCTCCACTAAAACAGATGCTATGGACACTTATAACCAAAAATTAATACTATCAAACAGCTAATATTAGAAGAAATTAGCTTTACAAATGAATGAAACTGAAGCATTGACTTCTGTGCTCTTTTCACATGGTTTATTAGGTGGGTGAAATTTTATTTTTGTATTATGCTGCAAATAGATAAGGGGGAGCATGTAATTCAGGTAGCAATCGTATTTCAACAACAACAAACAAATCTGTTGCAATTTTAATGGGTATTATAACCAAAAATATTGTCAAGTTAAAGCAAGAAAATATGTTGTATTTAATGTGAATATATTACTTTTCTCAGAAAACTTAGTTCCCTATTTTCACCAAGTGTATATTTCATATATATTTTAAGTACAGTATTACAATTTTTCTTTACTTGTGTTTGCCTTCTTCGTCTCAAATCTTTGAATGAATGTGAAAACAAAGAACATAACTGTAGGCAATATTAGTTATGAATACTATATTTGAAAAAGATGCAAGACTGTTGATTAAGTTTATGTCACATATGAACAGAATTTGGCCTTTATGTTCCTCAGTTTGTAGGCCAATCAGAGAATAAACATGTTAAATGGCGTTTGTTATCTTTTCAAGACTCAGTTTATTTTAATATTACCTTCTTGGATCCTATTCTCTTTTTTCCTTTAGGTATATTACTTTTATGTCTGTCCTTCCTTACTTATTTTATTACCGTTGTTTTGAAATAGAGGAATATATATCTGTGAACTGAAATTTCCAGAAACAACAGTTATGTTGAAGTTTCTACAAGACATATCGACCAGTCTGAACTTCCTGAATTGTGAAAGCTGTACATACTCCAAATCATTTTTATAGTGTTTTATTATAATCTTAAGTATTGAGTTATCATTTCCAACACTAATATGGGATTCTGGAAATTTCTTCGTATTATAATTAGTAAAAGCTAAATAATTAAAATTTGGAAGACTGCAATTTAATTGGCCAATGAATACATAACAGAAAATCTGCTTTTGAAATCATCACCATGAAAAGTTTTTAGGAAATTTATAAATGTATGTTTTAATACATGTGTTAGAATAATGAATGGCTTTAGCCAAGCATGTTCTATAAAATTTTGACCCATTTACTGTTTGGTCCCATATTATCTTCAATTTATTTCAGCTTGTTATATACTAGTGACAATATATTAGTTGTCTCTCTAAGTTCCTGTAAGACTGCACAAGTACATGTAAGTGCACTATTATTACTGTGATACAATCACTTCTCCAAATTCTTTTTTTCTCGTTGAGGACAAGGATCTATGGTATGATTCTTTTTTCAACTATTAACTTAATTTATGACATGAATCATGACTGATAAATTGAATATGTTTTTAAGTCTTTCCATGAAGAATTCCTGACTTATGTTAGAAAAATCAAGTTAATTTTGCCTAATTTACTATAAACCCTGGTTGATAATTCTTTTACTAACAAGTTATGTACATAATAGTAGCAGTTTAAATCAACCACAAGACTCCCAAGACCATCATAGAATGTAGCCAATGCTCTATATATTGTACATGACATGAGAGAATAAAAACCAGAAAAGACTAGAAGATCGGTATATAAAATTTTCAAGAGTTTAACCCTAGTCACCTCCTTCTATATGTCATGTCCCATGCAAAAATAAAGCTTCATAGTCTTCAAAATTACTGTCATACTACAAGCTAAAGACCAAGTGTTCAAACATGAATGTTGGGGAGCATCTTTGATTTATACCATGACATTCTACTTGAGCTCAGTGAGGCACAAATCCAACTAACATTGCAAAATATGCTCATCCCTATATCAAAATTTCCTATAGTTTTAATATCTCCCAAGCTGTCCAGAAACCCCAAGAATTTTCAGAGACTAAAATCATTGCCTTGGGACTATTCCTGGTAAAGGCAAAATGTAAATTTTATGTTTCCAATGGTACAGAATAAATATTCAAACATGGAAGAACTGGAGGGCTTCAGGAAACATTGCACACATGTATACAAGTGAATAGGAGGTCAAACACTGAACCCAGTTCCCTGTCTGGCATTTGGCACATGTGATGACCTCTGAGTTACAAGAATCTGAGAAAACACCATTTGTATACACTTTCTATTTGCAGCACTTGAGGCCTCTCTCTGTAGCCGACCTCACTAATTACCTACATTCTACAGTGATAGAAATTCTATATTCTACTGAAACTGATGTTTCACTTTTAAGATCTGTGCATTGCCTTTTTAGAGACTTTTCCTGGGGAATTCAATGCTGCTACAAATCACCTGGCCAGAGATTCTATGATTTCATAATTTTTGCAATCTGCATATCTGGAAAATCACCACAACATGAATTATTTCAGATTCTGTTGACAGCTAGAGAAGGTGTTCAGCATCCTTCTAACATAACTGTATTTGCTTGTTGATTATTTGGAAACTAAACCTCAGATAACATTAGTAGAATAACATTAGTAGAAGCTTTAAAAATGGGCTGGCATATTCAAACATTGGAGTCTTCAATAAAAAGAATGTTATTTTCTAGGTAACATTGATGTCCAAATCTAAAGTAGCCAGCGTGTCTCTTTGATGACATTAATTTCTTTTACAGTTAGGACTGTTTCATCTGTACTTGCTTTTTCTGTGACATCATGCCCATGCTCTTTATCTCATCAAGGCACACTATTTAATACCTCTCTTCTTTACTCTGCTGCAGGAGCTTCTTCCACTCCTTCAGCCAATGACTGAGAAGCCAAGGACAATGGCACTGGGTTTTGATCCTACTGCACGTACTGGCTTTGTGGGAGCCTAGTCTGTTTGGATGCTCACCTTCCGAACCTGGTTGGAGGGGGGAGGACCTTGGACTTCCCACAGGGCAGGGATCCCTGACTGCTCTTCAGATTGGAGATGGAAGGGGAAAGGAGTGGGGGGAGGGGGAGAGGAGTGGGGAGAGGGAGAGGGAAATGGGAGGCAGGGAGGAGACGGAATTTTTTTCAATAAAAAAATAAAAATAAACATAAATAAATAAATAAATAAATAAATAAATAAATAAATAAATAAATAAATAAATAAAAGATACCAGCACACTTGGGCCTGGTCTCTTTGGCTTAAAAAAGCAGCCGTAGCCATGTGCTCTCTCTCTTGCTTCGCTATCTGCTTCTAGCTACCAGATTCTTTTCTTGGTTGTACAGAGGACTGTTGTCTAGGACAGTGATCTGTAAGTTTTTCCCTTTAAATAAATAACCCTTTTATTAATCATAATTCCAAACTGGTGTGGGATTGTTTTGTGACTTACTCCTTTATTACCCAAATCACAACATAAACTTGGCTACAAGGAGAGAAAAATAAAACTATGACAAAGTTTAAACATTATGATGTCTCAATTTTTTCATAAATAAATAATTTCATATATTTTTCATATTCAACTTTATGACAGTTGTGAGGATATGGGGCAAAACAAAAACATATTCTTTTCCATAATGTGATAAAAAGGAATCCCAGCTCATTTCCTGAAAGGACGTGTCACTTGTGAAACTTTATTGGTACAGTCACAACTCTACCTTCCTACCAGTATTCTGTATATTTCAGATTCCACTAAAATGGGCCAACAGACTCTGTGGACTTTCTAGGGTTCTTGAGTGTTTGATTTTTGCATTATACTACTTTTACTCAAGGATATCTGTAAAGAAAGCTATATAAGTCTACAACATTTTTCCAACATAACAAGCAAGCTTCTAAGTCTTACTTAATAAGCCAGATAATCAAGCTGTCTTTATTTCATCCATATAAGCAAGTACATCTAATAGATAAAAAATAAACTTCCAAAAAACAAAAAAGCAAATGAAGAGTATAAAAATTAAATTTTAATTTAGACTATTTTCTTAACAATGTCAAAATATTTAATAAGAGAATCCTTGTCACAATTATCAAGAAAACAGAGGCTGACAGGAGGGCTCAGTAGATAAAGGAAGTTTCTGCCAAGCTTGTTGATGAACATTCAATCCATGAATCAACATGATGGGAGGAGAGAACCAACTCCTGCAAGTATCCCCCAGATTCCAGATAGGTACTCTGCTTATACCCCAAATAAACCATGAATCTAAAAATAATCAGACCATGAAACTGAAGACACAGCTCATTCATATAATCCTTGCCTAGCTCACATGAGGACCCAGGGCTATTAACCAGCCCTACAATCAGAGAAGCTGCTGTTGTTCACTTATTACCATGTTGGTGGTCTGAAAACAATCACAGCTGCTAAGAAACTATGTTATTGGGTTGACAGAGTAGTTTAGTGGCTGCACACTTGCATACCATAGGAAGCCTTGGGTTCAATTAAAATATAGCACATCTTTTAATTACATTTTATTGATTCATCAAAGTTGGTGTGATTAGTAGAAAGTTTTCAGTTATATTTTATGACATTTGACAATGCTGCAAGTAAAAATACTTTCATATATTTGAAGAATTATTGATAATAAAATGTTTATAGCACACAATGGATATTTAACTTAATAAATGATACAGTATTTGTAATTATTCTTTAAGGATAATAAATATTGATTATTTTTAATAGAAAAATCAAGTATTACTAATATTTTAAGATTATAATGTGTAAAATACTGGATTATAAATAATTGCAATAGCAAAATTGGGGACTGAAACCATCTCAACATATGTACAAATTTTCAGACTTTAACAACAGACTATAGATACATGATGCAAATTTATTGAAACATGGTTCATGAAAAATCCTAGGACATTCAAAATCAGTGTTATGCTATCTTTTAAAAGACTCCAGGATAAAAACTGACCATCTTCCCTTTTCACTCTTAAAAAATGTATTGGAGTCTACAAGCCAGCTGAGTATACCATAATTCTATAAACATATTATCATATAGTAAATATGAAACTCATCCAATCTTTGTTATCTAAACAATCTATTTCAAAGAGAGTAAAACACCATTATCACTTGATCACATCATTTCTAATTTATATGATTCTGAACAAATTTTCTGTTTTAAAAAGTTTGAAAGACATAGCCTTAGAATACTTGATTAACACCCACACTATTTGGTTCTTAACACCCACACTATTTGGTTCAAGTCACACTACTGAAAACTTTTAGCTGCTTCTTTGTTTCTCAGCCACCCAGACTCCCAAAATAACCACACACAGAAACTGTGTTAATTAAATCACTGCTTGGCCCATTAGCTCTAGCTTCTTATTAGCTATCTCTTATATTTTAATTTAAACCATTTTTACTAATCTCTGTATCAGCATGTGGTTGTGGCTTATAGGCAAAGTTTCCTCTGGTCTGTGCCTGGCAGGGCTATATAGCATCTCTCTGACCCTGCCTACTTTCTCCTAGCATTGTTTAGTTTGCCCCACCTAGCTCATTTCCAGTTATCATGGGCTCCAGACAGTTTCTTTATTAACCAATGGTATTCACAGCATACAGTGGTAATCCCACATCATCTCCCCTTTTCTGTTTAAATAAAAAGAAGGTTTTAACTTTAACATAATAAAATCACATAAAATAGCAAGAATTATAGTTACAAAATTTGTATCTATTAAATCTTTTATCATAACTAAAGAAAACTACATTATTACTATCTATTCTTCAACTCCATCAAATCCTCCAGAAGGATATAATATTACCTAAGTAAATAGGAAGTATATTATAAGCACCTTCTAAAACTCTAAAATTGACAGAGACATCTTGCTTCCTGGACAGTCACCTAAAGTTCTTCTGTATTATTAGAGCATCCATCTGCAATCTACAGATCCATAGTATTTGGCAGACTTTTCATGAAGCAGGAAATTTCATAAACAGTTCTGCTTATATTGACATTTTGTCAGTCACATTTTTCTGTGCCCTGCAGAATGTCTAGATGATTCTTTCATGAAGCAGGAACCTCAAATGACCATCTCACCTTTAGGCAAGTTCAGCAGTCAATTTTCTGTGTGTCCTACATGTCCAGTTCATACAGCATAGCATCAAGTAGTGCAAGCCATAGCAGTTTCTTGGCCAAATGGTCAATCAACATCATAAGGAATCTCTTTGATGCCCAACTTCCTTTTGAATTGGTGCTGCCAGGAGCAAATGTATTTCATTGTTATGAAAAGTCCTAAATTCTTAAAACATTTTAATGCCATATTCTGTAGTCTTTGAAAGGCCTGAAAATGCCTATACATCTGAAATACATCTCTGTACATCTAGAAAATCTAACTAATGTGACTACAAGCTTGACTATTATAGATGATTATCTATTAACCTATATTTCTTAATTACACATTGCATTTTTAAATGAGCTGTACAAATAATACCTTAATCAAGAGCAGAAATATACATATAACAAAAATTGACCTAAAATTTGCACCAATAAACCAAAATTCATACCAAAGCAAATTATTCATATCTATAGCATATCCCCCTTTAAATGTAAACAAAAATTTATAAATAATATTTGGGAGTATGGGCCTAGTTCTCTCCAAACTGCTTCCTACTTTTTGTTGAGCAATGTATTTTTTGAGGTGTGTTCAAAGTGGTCTTTTGGGGAGTTTGGTCCATCAAGCCATATTAGCCTGGAATAAATCCATAGATTCTTATTCTCTGTGAAAACAAAAGCAGAACCTCTTTTTCAAAGCAGCAAATTCTTGGGCCCCAATGTTTAAATCAAAATAGCTTAGCAGCCTGTACAATGAAATGTTTCTCTGTACTTAGCTCCTTTGTAGTCAAAAATTCAAAGAAAACACAATAATGTATATAATTTAGACTCTCTGTTATTTTCCATATTTATGTGGCTTATTTTTCTCACTCTATTACTTTTACTGCATGTTTAATATTTATTTTATTATCTTTACTCCTTTAGCCTATGACTTCTGTACTCTTCTACTACATTCACTGTCTCTTTTCTCTTTCTCTTCTCTCTCCCAAGCCTAAATACATTTATTCAACACTGTGACCAATTTAGAGATTTTTTTATCTGAATCTGTCCTTATTGCATATCTGTAATTATTTTCTGTCCAGGAATTATTTTTAAATGCTAAGCACTTCTAAGGCTGCTTTGCCTTTTGGCTCTGCCCAGTCCAACATGGTGGAGGTTTGTTTAGCATGAGCCATACTCAGAGCCCCATTTTCAGGCACACAGTGGATGTACGTTGCCATTAAGCAAGTTGTAGCACTCTGCTCACAAAGCCATTGAAATGCTCCATAGCTGGACCTCATCAGACCTTGTACTGGCAGCACAGCTGAGGAAGCCGCCATTTCAAAACTGCTTGGCTTTTTTCTGCTACCGCTGAATTAGAAGGAGTCATAGCATTAAGCCATGCTTAACTCTGTTTTGTTTGTTTGTTTGTTTGTTTTGCCTAGAATTCCTTCCCAAACTCTCTCAGGTTTTAAATAGATTTTAGTTGGCCATGTTGACATGCCAATTTGTTGTAAGAGGCCTTTTGTTTATTTCCAACTGCTTAGCCCCAAAATAATTACACAGGAACCATATTATTTGCAATACTGTTTGGCCAATAGTTCTGTTTAAGCAATAGTTTAAGCATATTTCTGGCCAACTCATATCTTAAATAACCCATATCCCTTGATCTGTGTATTGCCACTAGTCTGTGGCTTACTGGGTAAAGTTCTAGCATCTGTCTCTGGCAGGGCTACATGGCTTCTCTGTAACTCTACCTTCTTTCTCCCAGCATTGAGTTTAGTTTTCCCTGCCTACCTAAGTTCTTCCTTGTGCAGACATAAGACAGTTTCTTTACTAATCAATGGTATTCACAGCATACAGAGGGGAATCCCACTTCAGAAAAACAAAGTTAAATGTTTCAGTAGTTAACCTATCATAAGGAGTCTCAATCTTATATTAAAAGTGGTTTGGATAAGTCATAAGAGGAAAGCAAATAGTCTTCAAACCCATCAAAGACCTGAGAAGGGAAATAATATTATGTGAGTAAGCAGGAAGTGCAATCAAGCAATTTTCAAAACAACTGGCTTTGTAGACAATCACCCAAAGTCCCAACATTGGGGCAAACAACTTTGGCTAAGGCCTAGAGTAACTGACAGATCATTTTCAGAAGCAGAAAATTTGAAAGACTGTCTTGGCGAGGCTCAGTAGTCATTTTTGCTTGTATCCTGCTTGTCCAGTCTGGACACCATGCCTTTTTTCAGTGGTCAAGGAAGCAGCATTTCTTTGCCAAAGACCAGTTTTGCCAAGAAGAAAACAGGCTCAAAATGAAGTGTCTTCAGTGACCAACATTCTCTTGGAAATAGATTGGTGCTGCCAGGAGCAACTGTGTTTTACACCAACAGAATCCTAAGTTATTAAAACTCCATATTCTACATTTCCTTGAAGTGTTTGAAAATTACCTATCTATCTGAAATATATGAAGTACATCTCGAAAACCTAACTAACATTACCACAATGTTTGATTATTACAGATGACTGTCCATTATCTGTATTTCTTAACTATACATTACATTTTATGAGCTGCATAAACACAATTCCTTAAACAATAGCAGAAATACATACACACAATGTAGCTAATCAACTTTAAATTTGTATCAATAAAGTCAATATCAGTGAAAAGTATTCACCTATATATCATATCCCCCTTTAAATAAAAAACACATTTATCAATAATAATTGTGAGACTTTGGGCATATTTTTTGAGACTATTTCCTGCTGATTGTTGGGCAAAGAATTCTTAGGGTTCATGGAGATGTTTGAGGGGATTGTTCCATCAAGCACATTATATCCTGGAAGGAATCCACAGATTCTCATTTCCTGTGAAAACAAAAGCAGAACCTCTTTTCCAAAGTAACATATCCTTAGACTCAAATTTTGAAATCAAGATACATTTATGTTCATTTAACTTAGTAGCCTCAGAATCAAATGTCTCTCTGCAGTAAAAAAAATCAATAAAAACACAATAATGTAAATAGGACAGAAACTTTATGTATATTCCACTTTTACATGGCTTATTATTCTTTACTCCTTTAAACTATGACTGTCTGTGCTCCTTTATATTACTTCTACTGTCTCTTTAAAACTGTTTACTATTTTTAAACTGTCTATACTCTTTTTCCTCTCTCTCTCCCAAGCCTATGTACACTTAAAACACACTATGACCTGTTCAGAGGTTTATTTTTTTTTCCGAATCTGTCTTTATTGCATATCAGCAATTATTTTCTGAACAGGATTGCCTTTTAAAAAATGCTAATTGGGTATGGCTAGGACCAACTCCATGGTCCAGTCTGTTTGTTTTGTCCAGTCCAACATGGAAGAGGCATGTTGACCACCTCTGTGAGCCATGCACCCTGCCCCAGCTCCAGGAATGTAGTGGGTCTATGTCACCATTAAGCAATTTGTAACATACTGCTCACAGAGCCCATTTAAGTGCAGGACATCCCAAAAGAGCCAGAGTACCTTTGTTCTGACAGCAAAAATGAGGAAGCCACTTTGTAAAGAATCCGTGCCTCTGCAGGCTGCCAGCAAATAGAGCCCATCTGAAAAAAAATATGGCTACCAAGAAGCTGTACTTAACTCTGTTCATTTATATCTAGACTTGATGTGGGATTTCCCTCTGTATGCTGTGAATACCATTGGTGAATAAAGAAGCTGACTTGGGCTTGTGCAGGGAATAGAGGTAGGCAGGGAAAACTAAACTGAATGCCAGGAGAAAGGAGGCAGAGTCAAGAGAGAAGCCATGTAGCCACTGCCAAAGACAGAAGCTGGACAGAGCTTTACCAGGTAAGCCACAGCCACATGGTGATGCACAGATTAATGGAGATGGGTTAAATTCATATGTAAGAGTTAGCCAATAAGAAGTTAGAGCTAACAGGGCAAGCAGTGATTTAATTAATACAGTTTCTGTATGATTATTTCAGGGCTAAGCAGCCGGAACCAACAAGTGGCTCTCTTCTCCAACATAGAATTCCTTCCCAAGCTCTCTCAGTTTTTATGTGGATGTAGTCACCCTCATTGTTGTACCATTTTGTTGGCTTACAAAAGAGTTCCACAATAGCCCAACATGGACTATAACAAAGGTTTATTTATCTGGGAATAAACTCACAGAAAGAGTAGCAATACAGAGTCTTCTGCATGTGCTGGGAACTGGAGCTGAATACAGCAGCCAAGAGGCCTACACATGATTTTTGTTTGCATTTATAGTACATGAGACCATGTCCAAAGTGGACTGGAATCTTAAAGGCTATTGGCTGAAGAATTTCCCACAGCAATTGACCACTTGGTATGGATAACCTATTAGTGTGTCCTGGAAAAGACTATTTCTTCTTCTCTCAGCATTTTTTACTTCTTTGTTCTTAGTGTCAAGTTTACACCTCCTAGGCTTTCTACCATCTACTATTGATATCTATTGGTGTTTGTCTTATTCAGTTCATGTTTAGGCCACCATGTTTATGAAACTTTTATGAGCATAGCTTCTGACATATTTAAAAGACACAATTTCACAACAAACTCCTGTTCCTCTGGATATTACACTTTCTCAATCCCCTCTTCTATAATAATGCCTGAGACTTAAGTATAAGAGTTGTACTGATAGATACATTTTATCCTTTGTAGAGTCCTCTTTCAAAATGACTCTGCCATTTGTCAAGTTGACATTACACTATCTAGTGCACATTCTCAGCTATTTTATGTTTATGACAGGTGGCATATCATAATTTTAATATCTGCCATTAAGAACTTAGTATGAACTCTTCAAAATTTGTATATTGCACTCTTGTGCTGTCATCTAGCACATGTGCAGTGTGTAATGCTGACTGTACAGTATCATAGTACAGTTTAATGCTGTTTCTCATCTGTCTACTCCAATGCTTGTCAGTGCTTTCAAAACTACTTTTAACATTTGTCAATATTTCTTCTAACACATATTTTTTTTATTTAGTACACTGTACTATATTGCATTTTTATGATTTTATGTCTTCTTTGGATCCAACTTGGCTAACATACTATGTTATGTGCCTCAATATTGAATCATATATGGGCATGTACGTATATGGGCATTCAATAGCAAAGAAACCACATCACCCTTTTTGACATTCTATTTATTTAACAATCCTGAAAGAATGTTTACTGTTAAATATTTAACTATGTCAGAGTATATCAATGTCAGAAACAAAACACCGAAATGACCTGACTTCTGTTTTAACTAGAAGTCATACAGTTTTGGAACAGGGATTTCTCTTCTCTTATATGCCTTGCTCTTGTTTCATTGATATGACAGCATTCACTGTATTATTCTACTTTTCAAACTTAGTCTGAGGATCAACTCTTGTCATCTGAAGGCACCACATGCAGAATCTAGCTAATTATTCAAATCATATGATTTACAGGTTCACCACATTAATGAATTGGCTCTTTAGTCTGCATGCACATTGCTATAATATTTTAAAATAAAGGATGTTGAAATTTCAGTACTTAGAATAAGGTGTAGATACTCATTACATTTGGTCTGATTCTTTAAATGAGTGGCCAATCTTTTCCTATGATAAATACCACCAACTAAAAAGGTAAATCATTCTTTTCATAACACATTTGTTTGGTGTTAATAGAAAAAATATTTTTCTAAATTGTAACATAATATAGTTGAATCATTTTGATTTAATATTATATTGTTTTACCAGATGAGAGTTCAATATAAATGTCTATATTTACAATAATATGATAGCAATGAATTTTAAATGCTGTGATTGGGGAGATGGCTCAGTGGTTAAGAGCACTGGCTGTTTTTACAGAGGACCTGATTTAAATTTCAAGTAACCACATGGAAGCTCCCAATCCCATACTTTATTTGTGTGTGCAGAATATACATGCAGAATAAATACCCATATACATGAAATATATAATAAAAGCTAAAAAATAAAATGCTTTGTTAAGTATATGTTCTTATGGCCATTTGTTAAAAGTAAAGATCCTTCATATTAATGTCACCATAATAATTTCTACTTTGAAAAGAAACTTGTAGTAATAGGAGCGGTGGGCTGTGTCCTGCCACCCAGCTAGCTTTACCCGAAATAATTACACGGACACTGTATTCATTTAAACACTGCTTGGCCCTTTAGCTCTAGCCCTTACTGGCTAATTCTGATATCCCGATCAACCCATCTCTAATAATCTGTGAGCACCGGTCTTACTGGGATGATTCTAGCCTACGTCCATCCTGGGTCGGAGCTTCATCGCGTGTGTCTGCCCGGGAGCAGGCAGCATGACGTCTCTGCTCCAGAGCGCAGAGCTGTCGAGTCTCTCTCTGAGATGTCTTACCTCACTTCCTCTTCTTCCCAGCATTCTGTTCTGTTCACTCCACCCACCTATGTTCTAAGCTATGAGCCCAAGGAGTTTGTTTATTACTTAACCAATGAAATCAACAGATTGATATATGACACTCCCACATCAGAAACTTCTGCCATTAGTCATCATAAAGGCATAAGGTTAATCCAAACACCCTTCTGAATCCATTCTGAATTGTACTATGTACCACTCATAGTTTTAAGCCCACTTATCACATCATGGAAGCTATTGGCTCTAATTCAACTTGATTTTAAATATTCTTGCAATGTTTTTACAAATGGGCAAGATGCTTCTGCAGTTTTCAATAGAGGCCCCTCAGGTTCCAGAATAAAGATTCCAAGCAACATAAAAATGTTACTTGTTTTTACAAGCTTTAGCAACGAGTACAAGCCTGCTTGATTACACTCATTTCTTTCTGCTTACAGTAGGTACAAACCTAAAGAACTTATTTTCATTTTCAAGATGTAACTTTATGGTAGCAGTTTTAGTCATAAGCAAGTTAAAATCATGTGTATTGTTTTTAGAAAACTCAATTATGCACACAATTTGTTAAAGAAAGGGAGAGGCAGAAAGAGAAGATCCAATCAACATTTAGCCTTTTGAAATATCCACAGTTATATGTATTTGTATATATTATTGGTAAAGTAAACTTTCTGGATAAGTTGACAATGGTACAAAATTCTTGTGGTTTCTGACTGGCCGTGTTTTGAAATCAGTAGTTACCCTGAGCATTTATAAAGGAACACGGCTTGAGCACTTGGAAGAGGAATTCTTATGTACTCAGATGGTTCAAGAGCACTCAGGATATAGATCTCCAGCATGCATTTTGCGTGTTGGGTTCAGGGGTTCTTCCGTCATTGTCAACTCCTTGAGAAAGTCAATAGCATTTGAAAAGAAGTACCACAAAAAAGTTAAATTACACAGCATTTTAAAGAGAAAGATACAGCAAACAGAATGTTTATGTGTCCAATTATTTATTCAGCTCTGAGAGCAATGTCTTATTTAGAAGAAATGAGAGATCAACTTTGAGGATAGTTAAGCGTATTTTTTTTTGACAAATAAAATGACCAGTTGTGGGATACAGTGCCACACATCTTCTTGCCTTGAGAGCTTTCCAAAAGATAAGAGACAGAAGGAATGTAAGCAGATTTCCTATGTGACTTTCAAGAAAGAAAGAAATAAAAGTATATTTGTACATCGTTAACCTTCTTGCCTTCTAAGTTATAAGATAATAGTTACAATAATGTGGTACAATTGCTACTAATAAGAGTTTAATAAGACAATGAAGAGCATTTTCATTGCATCTCTTTGCGATGATGTAGACCGTATAAAGATGTACTTTAAATGTATTTCTGACGTTTATTTATTTTACTCAGTATCATGCTATACCATTTAAGTTTATAGAAAATATAGGTATCATTAATTTTATCTATAATAAGATGTATATTTCAGATACATTGTGGGTATAAACAATGTCTTCTATCTAAAAACAAATATAATTATAGCATTTATGAACATATAGCTGCTAATGTTCTTTGTTCTAAATCACTAGCAAATAATTTGTTGAACTTTCTTATCTTTCTTCCTTGCATATTACTCCATCTGCATTCATTTATTTTCAATATTGCTTCTGTAATATCTATAAAACTACTTAGGGTAAAAAGGATAAGATCTAATCAATTCTTAACTGTGAAAATATTATTCCTTTTCTAGATAATAATCACATTATCATTAATGTGTTGAAAAGCCTTTATTCAAAGCAATAGTGAGCAGAAATTTTTAAAGAGTTTTAATGGGAAATTGCTAATTTACTTGAGTGCACATTATGAGTTAACTTGAAGATGAGATGTTAAACCTGAAATTACTTAATCTTCTCAAATACCTTTCACAATTTTCATAAAAATGTCACACAAAATTAAAGAAAATATATCGAGGAAACAAAATGTTTCTTATTGTGGAATATCCATTTGTTATGCCTGATCAGTGCTCAAAGAAATTTATTTTTAAGTTGGTTTTAGATTAAAAAATAAATGGCAATCTATGTTTACTACTTTTAAAAAATGCTGAAGTTTTCCTGCTTTGCTGTTACTTTAATTTCCAATATTTTAAAAAGATGTTAATATTGATGCTGGTTGCCTTACAGTATATCCTTCGTTGTTGTGAAAAATTTCTAAGCTTTAGAAGGAAAATTCTGTCATTCACTATTTTCAGATGATTTGAAGTAGCTCACCATAACAAAAAGGTTGCTTCTCAAGAGGCAGGAAAATGCAGGCTTGGGTGCTATTTCATCATTGTGAGTCCTTACAGTCTTCCTCATCCCTGGCCTCTGAATCTCATTACAAATTTTACTCATTACAAATGAATAAAGCCATTTAGTGTTTTGTTACCTGGGCAGGGTGGTGTTTTACACTGAATGAATCTGTAGGCACTGAGTTTATCCTTAAAGTGAGCTGTTTTTCCTTCATCCTTTGTCTGGAAAACTTGTGTGATGACATTCTAGAAAACATACTTTTATTATTATAAAACATTACATTGGTTAAACTGACAGTTTTATGCCTTATCTCTTTTCCCTGGTGTATGGTAAAACAATATCATAAGTTTTCCCTAGGATCTATGGTCTCCTAAATCATACAGTTTGAAGAAGCTAGAAGTATCAGGCAAGGAAATTTTCCTGTGGTGTCAACCTCAAATTCAGCCAGTTGTTGGTTAAAAGTGCCATGCCACTATTACACCAGTCTGCACAATTTGCCTGCTTGGGTGGTACTTAGTATGTAATATCCACTGCTTGGTAAAACCCTTAATAAGTTTCCCTCTAGCAGCCTGCAGAGGGAAAACTCTTTCTAACATTTAAGTCAAAAAATGTCAGAATATTTTTCAATGAAGGTATGGTAGTCATTGCATGAACTCCACTAAAACTAGAAACTACCAGTACTGAGGAATCCCAGTGTGCAAATTGCTACCTTAAGAGTACTTATGAATACTTCAGTTTTAAATATAAATTAAAAGATTTAAATACATAATACCATCAAATTTTAAACTCAATTTTGTCTGGCATGATAACAGCCCCTCAACATTGTATTGTACTATTATTACAATAGAAATTTTTTACCATTTATGAAAAAAGTAAATTTGTTTTTTAAAAACTGACATAGTTATAGGAATTGAAAATTTTTATTCAATTTTGTATATTCAGTTAAAACTCGTAAAATAAATCTATGTGAACTTCAAATTTTCGTAGTTCAATAAAATAAATTAAATTAGCTACAGTGAGTTCATTCTTCCACCTTTAGATTTACTGAGTGCCCTTCATGCTGTCCAGCAATAACTCTATAATAAACTTTGGTTTTTCAATGACTTGGCAGATAATCACTGTCCATTGTGAATCTAATGCATATATATATATGCATATATATATGCATATATATATATATGTATATATGTATATATATATGTCATGGGATATTTGATCTCCCTGTAAAATTCCAAGACTGTGATAATAAAATTAACCTTGGATCATGGGTTGGAGACAAGAATTAGTCTTTGATCAGGTATGAAAAAATTTGTTAAAAGATAATAATACTTCTTCTGTTGACAAAACCCCTTTTCCTTAACAAAGATATAACCTACCAAGAAAGGAACTCCCCAAAGTCAGGAATGTGACAGGGTTTTGTTTGTATTTTTCCAGGAGAAAGAAAGAATCCAAATAAGGAATCTAAGTATAAAATCCATTGGATAATTGAGACATCTGAAAAAGAAAGTCATCAAGAGAAAATGTCCGAAGAAAAAGAGTAAATTGGCCTAATGTACAGCTCCAACGGGGTAGAATTTCCCAGATATGTTTAAATGCTTGCCTTTGCTTTTCTCTAAAAACATAAAAGGCAAATAGTCTTTCTGTAGTTCCAATAAGGCTACTTTTGGAGTTGTACTATGACTCTCTCCTTCTCTAAACCCAAATGTGCTTATTATAGAAAAATAATTCTGAGGTCAGAAGAGTCACCAGGTATGGGACAGAAGAAAACAAAAACAAAGGGGCTATTTTGTTGCCACTAATCTTGTAAGCATTTGACTTTATTTTTACTCTCTAAAACTTTTCTTAATATATAAATTTATCTTATAATCTATAAAATTATATACATATATATAGTCATGCATACATATATATAAAATTTGTTGGGATATTAGTAGTCATACAGAATACTAACTAATTTTAGAAATAAGCTGCATTTAGTATTATCTATGTGTTTTAGGGTTTGAGTCTAAAGCAGATAATCAGGAAATAAGTTTTTGTACCCCATATGCACTTAATATATTGTGGCCCTCTAGCCTTTAGGAGATCTGCTTTATGTGACATTTTAAGTGTCTAAGTGTTCTGCAATATGCCATGACTATCCCTAACAGTGACCTTTGAGGTCTCTAAAAGATTTAGTCCTGCAATGACAAATATACCTGGACTGTAATAATGCCATTAAGTTGACAAACACCACCCAAAGATCAGTTTAGGACTACAAATTTCTCCAGTCAACTTCAAAGTGGTTAGCTAAGGTGATGTAGCCTCATAGACTACTCTAGCCAAGACTTCAGATAAGCCATGTACTTTCCCATTACATGGAGACAGTACAACAAATGATACAGTTAGCTCTTCCAGAACTTGAACAATAAACTAAAATCAACTACTAATCTCAAATATTTTATGTTAATATTCATTATTGCATATTGAAACAATTTAAGCCTATTTTTGTTACAACATGCTGCAAGGTATTGTAACTATGCAACTCATTTAAAAGTGTAAAGCAAAGTCTAGTCTTTGAAAGTTACTATTACAATCTGTTTAGGATAATAAAGATAACAATGAAGCTTGTATTAGTTATGTTAGGTATGTTTTCAAGGTCAAGCAGAGATATACTTTTGATAAATAGGTATTGTTGAAAAACTTCAGAGATCTGCAGAATATGACATTTACAGTATTTTAATCCAATAAATGTAGACAGAATTTGCTTTCCTGCCCAGTCCCACAAGAAACACACAGAAGCTTATATTGATTATAAACTGTTTGTACTATTAGTTCAGGCTTATTATTAACTAGCTCTTACAACTTGAGTTAACCCAGAATTCTTAAATACATGGCTTGGTAATTTTTCTGAGTAAGGCATTCTCATCTTTCTTCCTCTGCATCTGGCAGGTGACTGAGCCTCTCTTTTCTCTTCCTAGAATTATCTCTTAGCCTGGTTGCCTCACCTATACTTCCTGCCTGGCTACTGGCCAATCAACACTGTATTAAACCAGTATGAGTGACAAATATTTGCAGTGTACAACAGTATTCTCCCACAGTAGATAGGTTGTTTATAACAGTGAGACACTTCTGCTCCTAGCAGCAACAACATACTACATAGAAAATGATGGTCATTGAAGAACCTCCATATGAGTTTGCTTTAATTGTTACAAAGTCAGTCAAAAAACTGCTCTTGCCTCAATGCTGACAGTATGCTCTCCATATTGAACAAGCAGGACACAAGGAAGTTGACTGACAAATTTTTCCAAGATAAGGTATTAAAAATCCTCAAAATTCCTGCTTCACAGAAAAGTCTATCAGATATTTTAAGCCTATAGGACGAAGATGGATTCCTCAATATTGAACAAGAAACTTGTGTGACTGTCCAGGCAACTAGATGTCTTTGTTACTTCTATGATTTATGAAGTTGCTTGCCCTTCGTTCCTGTTTATTCAGGTAATATATATCCTTCTCAGGTTTCTGATTGGGGTTCAAGACTAGTTACACCATTTTCATTATTACCAAATTCAGAAAAAAAGCTTACAAATGAAAATTACACAAGAAAGAAACTTACAAAATAGATGAAATGTTAATAATATTGAGAGGCATAAAATTTTAAGTTGCTTTTCTATGAAAATGTGTTATGGTCTTAAAAGACATTTTTAGGTTTCTAACACAGGTTATGATAGAAAGTAGTTTAGCTATAAAACTTTGAACTCACAAAGATAAGATAGATAATGGAATGTTTTCTACTAATTTGCCAAACACTAATGAACTGGAAATTGTGAATGTAATTCTTAGCTGATATTTGTTCTTATTGTGTATAGTTTTACTATGTTAGAGTAAAAAACCTTTCATTTTTATTTAGAGAAAGAGAGGTAAATGTTGTGAGATGTTTGATCTCAATGTGAAACTCTGAGACTGTGTTAAATAAAATTAACCTCAGATCAGGGGGCAGAGCCAGTGACTAACTTACAAGAATTGGCCATAGAGAGTATTGAGGACCCAGACAGATGGATACAGATGTGCACAGGAAGAAGGAAGGAGGACCATTTTGGTTTGGGAAAGGTGGAAAGACACTCTTTTGCTGGGTCTCTGGTCAAAATGCAAGGTCAATCGGTTGCTTCTTGGCTTCTCTGATCTAACAGGCTTTCATGCCAATATTTGACTCCCAAGTCTTTGCTGGTGAATAGAACAATTTAGATAAAAAACAACAATTTTCCCTGGTTTCATAGGTCCTCCAAAGGTTGACTTTTTCAAGCATAATTAATCCTTTCTTTTTTAAAAAATTCAAGGACTCCCATGGGAAGTTAAAGTTATCAAAGTCTGGCACATTAAATTGGGGCAGGACAAGTTTCTCCATCCTGTTTTAAGGCTGAGCAAAGCATCCCACCATAGGCAATGGACTTGAACAAGCTAGTTCATGCACTAGGGATAGATCCTGGTCCTACTGCCAGGGGCCTCTCAGATTGTCCAAGCTTTGCCACTATCTCCCACATATGGAGGGTTTTGTTTGGTTCCTTGGAGGCTCTATAGCTGCCAGCCTAGATTTCATAAGTTTCCATGAGCTTGGTTCAGCTGTGGCTGTAGATTTCTTCATCACATCTGCCATCCACAGCTCCCAGAAAATCCACAGGGTGACAAAGAAGAACCTAAGATGGATTCATGGATTTCCCTGGGAAGGGGAATTAGATGAGGTCCCCTCAGTAAATTGGGGGTAAAAAGAGGTGGTAAAGGGGAGGAAATGAAAGACAAGAAAGTGAGGGAACCAGATGGTTGAGTGGGAAGAGGGATGGAGTGTGAGCAATGAAAGAGAGATCTTGGTAGAGAGGGTCACTATGTGTTTAGGGAGAAATCTGGTGCTAGAAAATTCTCAAGAATCTGCAAGAATGACCACAGCTAAGACATCTAGCAATAATGGAGTAGGTGCCTGAACCGGCTGTCTTCTCAAATAAGATTGGTGAATATCCCCAGTTCTTTCATTCTTGTAGTCATATACTAGCAGAGGTTTAATTTTCAATCATTTGGGGAACATGTTTGAAATTCAAAATCACAGGTTTCCATGTTAAAGATTTTACGTATGCTTAATTTCTTATAATCTATAAAAAGAATCATTAATCAACATCTTTTGCATTATATCAAAACATAACATGAAATCCAAGCATCTTCCCATCCATCCTCTCCCCTTTACATAAACCTTGTCTTTCTCTTTTCTCATTTTGAATATCTTTGACTTCCAGCAGGATTTATACATTACACTATTGATTACTGTCCACTGTGACTCTAATGCCTTTGCTTCCCTCCTTAAAAGACAAAGCTCTCCACTGCCTAATTAAAATCATTCTTTCCTGTTTTCTTCATTTCAAAACACTGTCAAGGAAAACCTCAATTCTCATTAATCACTTTTTTCTCCTGCTTCATGAAGAAATCTGCCCAAAGGAACATAGCTAATAAACCATAGTTGTTTTCAATTAAAATTTATGATGACTAATGTAAGCTCTCTAAGACACAGGCTGTTTTGTTTATTCTCACATCATAAGTGCCCGAGGAATACTTAGAAAATAGAAAAGGTTCAATAAATATTTGTTAAATAAATGCATATGTGCAAGATTACTCATTAATGAGGTACAGATTGGATGATTATAATTTTATTGACTCCTTTCCTTTATATTTCTTATCTTATGCCTTATCTTTTAAGGCATCACTAGCATCCCATTATAACTCTTAGATAATGAGTCTCTCTCTTTATCTGTCTTAAAAAAGTAGATCAAGCATAGAGGATACAGCTCCCACTGCAAAATGCACACTACATTCAAGAATATAAATTGAGTATTTCTCCTTAAAAGGTATCTAAATTCTTTACTTATCTCCTATATGCCACTGCTTGCCTAGCAAGTTCCAAGATTTAACTGGATAACCATTTTATATCTTTTTAATAAAATAATATAACCAGCAATTTTAGAGGGATTTTTTTCTTAAGAAATATCACTTATGGGCAAAGGAAGCTGGCTTGTTGGGTAAAAGCACTCATTGTTGCCACAGAAGCATCAAGACACCCCTCTCCCCCCCTCTCTCTCTTTCACCCTCCCTCACCCTTCCTCCCTTTCTCATTCCCTCTCCTCCCCTCCTTTCTCTCTCTCTCACATACAAACAGGATATAGCTCTGTTTGTAAGACTGGGCAGGAAGGAAGGAGAATTACTGTGATTTCTTTGGCCACCAGTCAATTTTTAGTTTCAAAAAAAACCCAATTTTAAGCAAATTGTTAAGAATATGATAGGGGAAGACATCTTGTGTCTTCTTCTGTATCTATGGACATATGGATGGTTTAATCTGTGAGCATATGAGCACATGCATTATAAACATACACCACATATAACACGTATAAGAAAAAGAACACAAAATCGCAATGTTCCCATACTTATACTATGAGTTTGTACACATTATAATGCACTTTTAGTTCAGGCTCCCCTAAATAAGACTTTTAATCTCAAATCCAAGCCCATGTTCATCTATTTTACTTCATTGCTATTGCTTTTATAAAAACATTCAAAACCTCCCCATTTGTAAAATTTTTAGTTAATTTTTAGATCTCATTCTACAGAATTTATCAGTTAGATTTTGAAACAGTAATCATACTCATTTTATTTACTATTGTGATGATAGAATATCTTGTTTTTCCCTCCTGTCAGTGGCTGGGTTCATAAATGTATCAGTAAGTTTCTATCATTCCAATATGAAGACATAGCAGTCTATGCTATGCATTGGTGATTTCAAATCAGTATTCAGTTCAAATATATCTGCACTGGAAAGGTGTTTATAACAATATTGTCATTCTAAACATGTTCCATCAACACACACAATCAGCTTTCCTGGCACAATTATCTCAAAGTATTGGTTCTAAGTCAAACTCATGACCTTCCCCATGATTTCAGAAAATATCATCTTTGCTTCTGCAGTTTCCTTTGTTCAAAATTCTTGTATTACTTACTACTAATTATTTTCTTTCACATAAAAAATTATTCCAGAAAAGTTTTTGATTCCTCATTTTGATGATTCCTCTCCATCTTTATTGACATAAATATAATGAATTATTATAATTTTATGTTGTAGTATCTTCTATATTAGTAAATTTTGCATCATTGTGATAGACATCATAGATAAACAATATAAGGGGAGAAAAAACTATTGGAACTCACCATTTCAAAGGGATCAGTCCTTGGTTGGTTGGCAGAATAGAATGTCAGTCAGTGAGTTTAAAGCTGTACACATCATAGCAAACAGGAAGTATATATGAAAACATACGGGAAGAGGCCAATATAAGATAAAGCATTCAGGTATACCTGAGAGACCTACTTCCTGTAACTAGAGTCTATCCCCTACAATTGGTTAACTCCCAATATAGTTTCAAATAGTTGCCTTCAAATCAATATCTAATCCATTCATTATATGAGAGCTCTCAGAATGTAATCTTTCTTCCTCTCTTTATTTTTAATATATACCATATTTTAAGTATTAAGTTGATGGACAGTTGAGTTATTTCACTTTTCATGAACTATGCAGCTTTGACATGCACAAATAATTTCCTGTTTTCCCCAAAATAAAGATACTTCCATTACTTATCAACTAGTATACAGTAATTTTTTCTTTATGTTTTTAACATTTTTTTACACAAAATTAAATATAAGTTAAAACACAAACCATCACATTGAAGTTGGGCAAGGCAAAACAAGAGATGAAAAGAGCCATAACAGAAGGCACAAGAATCAGATACCCACTCATTCAAAGGGATCATTCACATATTCAGGAGTACAATAAAAGCACTAAAGTGAAAGCTATAATATATATGCAGAGGATCTGGTATAGACCTGTGCAGTTCCTGTACTTTCTGCCTTCTTCTCTGTGAGTACATATAAGCTTTGCTCAGTTGATTTAGAAAGCATTCTTCTCCTGATTTCCTCCTTCCCCTCTGGCTCTCACACTCCTTTATCTCCTCTTTCATGAAGTTCATGAACTCCAAGGAGAGGGACTTGATGGAGAAAACCTCATTTAGAGGTGTGTTTTTCAAGGCTTCTCTGACCTCCTCTCTCTCTCTCCTCTCTCTCTCTCTCTCTCTCTCTCTCTCTCTCTCTCTCTCTCTCTCTCTCCATGTACAGCATGTTTTAACACAATTAATCTTAAATTTCTATCAATATACAAAATTTCTACACAATATACAAAAGTAAAACCAATGTAAAACATTTAAAAATAGTAGTTTATTTTAAAAGTAGAGTCAATAATCTACCTTTCTCTTTTATTATATTTATATCCTTTTTTAGGTATGTTTTTAAGGATGAACAAAGATATAATTTAGATAGATAGGTCATCTTCAAACACTTCAGAGATCTACAGAATATGGCATTTAAGATGTTTTAATAACCTTGGTTCTTCTTTTTATAAAAATGAGACTGTGTCTGAGAGCTCTCTCTTCCCATTTTGTAATGCTCTCTAGGGCTGGGATTAAAGGTGTCCACCATCATGACTGAAGTCACGCACCACCCTATTTCTATGGCAATTAGTGTGACCACTGAGATTAAAGGTGTGTGTTACCATAACCTTGTCTATACGGCTGATCAATGGGACTTTTTTACTCTCAGTTATTCAGGCAGTCTTTATATATTAAAACACAATTGAAACTCCACTACACCTGTCCCTTGTGACCTTTGTCAAAGAAATCAGATAAGACATGGACAGGCAGAGTTCACAACAAAATGATATGAGATACTCTCAAGGGTTAGAGCAACCATTATCAAAGAACTATTGCATAGTGAAACTCTCTACTGAGTAGACAATATACAGACTTTTTTTGTCATCTACATGCCTAGTCAGGCTTCTGGTATGGAGCGATAGACACCTAATTGAGGGAATCTTTTCTATTGAGATTCCTTAAGTCCCAGAAAGTTCCAAGTTAAATCTTCCATCCTGGATGGGAGTTCATTAAGACTTAGAACATAAACAACTTACTACTTCCAGAAAGTTAATGAAATGTAGATTAGTAATGCCCTTTTCTTCCCAAGTTTATATAAGCAATAATGACTGATACATCAGAAAGCAGTCTTTTACATTTTGAGCTGCAGGAAAGCAGAGAGTTTCATGGTGGAAGATTTTGTAAGTCCTCACACATGATGGAATGGGCTTTTTAGTGATGCAGCTGCCCTATCCTCCATGCTTTTGTAAAAGCCCCTTACTCAAATTCCTTTGAGGAAGTACAATAAACTGACTGGTTTTACAAGTTGAACTCTTTGACTTATTTCTTTGGTTTTTCATTAGTCCCTTGCCTGGAGCTGATAGAATTTTGTTCATATTTTCTCAAGAAGAAGCATATAACAATTTTATACTATTTTCCAAAATTTCTGAACCAATCAGTTCCCCAGTGGTTTACTTTCCCCAACAGGTGATTTGACAGATCTAAGTAGAATAACTATTATGGGAGGAAACCATGATATATCATTTTTTTTTTTACCAAAAATGTTCTTGTTAGATAGCGCTTACAATGTCCTGGAAAATTCTAGAATATCCCATCTATACCCAGAGCCACAGAAATGACTTAGATCCTATACTGTTAAGCAGAAATCAATGTTGTATAGCTGCAGTTTTTTTTTTCATGTTGCTAATTACAAAGGCATTGATCCCCAGTGGGCTTCAGCTCAACTAATGGTACCTACAATGAAGAGAGTGAAGCTTTACTGTTACTGTGTGTTACTTGACCAGTTCCTTTAGTTACTCTGGAGTGGTTAGCATTGTGATCCCATGGCCACATGCGTCTTTAGTAACAGTCACAAAAGATATGTTAACATTCTCCTTTCTTTCATTGTGTAGACACCTTTTCATCCACAGTGTGTAGTATACTAGGAGTGATCAAAGTGACCTTTACATTTCTTACCTTGACTAAAAATTATTGTAATTTTATCCTCAGTTTTTGGCTTTTGACTTCATTTTCCATAAAATATTTACTTGAAGAAAATTGTCACTGTAAATTCTGCTCCAACCTTTTTTGAATACTACTATTTAAAAACCTACTTGTCAGTTTTAGAAACCAGGCAGTCTTTAACCAGGATCAAAATCAGGGCATTATTCCTTTAAATAAAGCACTCAGTGAAGATGTAGCCTCTATTTCTCAGTCTCTGTAGGAAAAGGTCTCATTTTGCTGAAGTTTAAAAAGTATCTTTTCTCACAAAAATGAGGAAGTTTAATTTTTCCTCATGATTAAGGTCAATGAGCAAACATAAACACATGGCCCTTTTCCACTCAGCTCTTAAAAAGCCTGTTGCCCTTTGCTCAGATTTCATTTTCCCCTCTTTCCTTTTACATTGCCCTTGAACAAACCTCACATGCCTGTGGTCTTTGTCATTGTTTCAAATTAGCAGTTTATTTTGGAATAATAACAGACATAGTGATAACTCTAATTTTAAAAAGAGCAAACATTAAATCAAATTTTAAAAAAAGTTTTGACAAAGCATTATTAGATAAAGGACCTAACAAAATGTCATTGAGTTTATTTTGTTTGGCTTTGTACTTCTGGGCATAGGGCCTGCCATTCAGAGTGAGACTCCATTGAAGAAAATGGCTTTTCACTTGCAAGCAGTTATCAGTTAGACATAGATTCCAGGTTAAGACTGCACACTTGCCTTCTTGGCACCTGGACTTCATTTGGCCCAGACCTGTGCACCCCTAGGCATTCTGCAAAAGTCTCTACTAGTTCATATGCGCATTTGGCTTTTTGTGTTTAACAGGTCTTACTTTCTTGATGTCATCCAACCCCTCTGGCTCTTACAACCTTTCTGCCTCTTCTTTAGCAGGGTTATCTTTCCCTCGAGCATCAGGATTTGATGGCTACTTCCCATTTTGGACAGATTTGCAAAGATCTCTTACTCTCCACATATTGTCAGCTGTGGGTCTTTGTATTTGTTTTTATCTGCTGCAGGAGGAAGCTTCTCTGATGATGGTTGAGCAAGGACTGATGTATAAGTAAAGCAGAATGCCATGAAGAGTCATTTTATTGCTACATTACTTAAGCAGAGCAGTAAATGCTTCAACAGAGGAGTATTTGTCATTTTCTGAAGCCCATGGCCTTTCTAACATTAGGTTCTTGACTGCCTGGGAAGTTTCAGGGATGAGTTCTATCTCATAGACTGGCCTCAAATCCAAACAGATACTAGATTTAAGGCTAGCTAGCCCTATAAACTTTGTGTCACTATTGCACTGGGGCATCTTGCAGGTAGGTCACCTTGGAAGAATTTTCTTCCTAGGATGATCCAGTTTTCCTCCCTGGTGTTTTTTCTCTATACTGACCCTCTAGTGTTATAGGAATATAGACTTTTTATCAAAGACTTAACAGCTAACCTCAACATAAAAAGCAAGTGCAGATTATGTTTATTTTTCTGGGTTACCTCATTCAGGATGATGTTTTGTCTAGCTCCAACCATCTATCTAAAATGTTCATAATTTTTTTTAAAAGGCCGAGTAATATTCTATTGTATAAATTGCCAACTCTTAAAATACATTCATTCTTTGATGGACATCTAGTCTGTTTCCAATTTCTGATTATAATGAATAGTTCACCAATAAACATGGTTGAGCAACTGTCTCTGTAGTGGGATGCCAATTTTTTTGAGTATATGCTTAAAGATGATATAACTAAATCTTGAGGAATACCTATTCCCAGCTTCCTGATGGACTGTTACCCTGGTTTCCATAATTACTTTATAAGTTTACAATCCTACCAGGAATGGATGAGTTTTCCCCTTATTCTTCATCGTGAACATATGAACTGTAATTTTTAAAAATTGATTTTGACCATTTCTGGGTAGATATTGCTGGAAAGAAATGTTGGCTATGATGTGGGAGGGTCCTCTGAGTTAATGGATAGGTAGTAAGTAGCCTGATGATAGCCTAGAGTTCCTTTGTGGTAAAGGCAGGGAAGGTCAGTCTAGGCCGGGTTGTAGGATTCAGGCAAGGTCTGGAACATTGTAGGAAAGGCATGGTTGGGGAGGCCAGGGATACATAGAGAAATAAACTCTGAAATAGGGCATGGGGAGTCTAGCCTCAAAATAAGGTAGTTGGAGAAGATACTGTATGGCAATAGCTTACAGTTTAGCTAACAAGCATGCAAAGGTAGCCAGAGAGAATGCAGAGGCTGTTACCAGATCTGGAGAGTTGCAGAAAAGGCATAGTGACTTCAGGGGGACTCATTGGCCTAGACCTTGGAAATGAGTGTATGTGTGTGTGCCTGTGTGTGTCTCTCTGTGTGTTTGTTTAATTGATTCTTTTAAAATTCTAACCTTAAGTAGCTGTATATAATTAAAATAGGCAGTCTTAGGCAGTCTTAGTATTTCAGTCAGTACTTTTAGAAAATTATTTTCCAAAGAAGTGAGTACTCAAAAATCAGTGATTGAGAAAGGTTTATGGGTTTTCCATAGAATATAACATTATCACCTTAGTATTCCAGAAGGGAGGGGTAAATCAACCTAGGATCTTTAATCATTAAGGGAAGAAGCCATTGAAATAAGATGAGTATTGAAGACTGTAGCATAATATAATGTGTGGCTGGCCTAAACCCAAAATCTGTTTAGGAAGATGGACAGTTTCTGAACATAATGGGAAGGAAACTGCACTTTGTAGTGAATAACTTTAATTTGGGTCTAATTTAGGGATTGGTATTGGCAATTATTCGTCATTGAAATGATGCATGTGAGTATCCATTTGCTACTTGTTAAAACTGACCCAGTTTCAATACAGATAAATGAATAGGCCACTTAAAAAATGACACTGTCGTTAGTCCTTAGACTCTACATGCACAGGCCTTAACACATGAACACACACACACGGAGAGAGAGAGAGAGAGAGAGAGAGAGAGAGAGAGAGAGAGAGAGAGACAGAGACAGACATACACTCAGACATAGAGGCATATACACGCACA
>NC_022030.1:33695191-33709163 GCF_000317375.1 Microtus ochrogaster
GAGGAGGAGGAGGAGGAGGACGAGGAGGAGGAGAAAGAGAGAGAGAAAGAGAGAGACCACTTGTCCAAAAGACCATAAACTAATTAGGAGTTTTGAGAAGATTACTCTGTAAATAATGTGTCTCAAGATGTTCGAATCTGGGGAAGCAGTATACATTAGGAGAAAGCTGCAAACAGAAGAACCATGGTCATAAACTGATTTTGTCTTTAAAATGAAATTATTTCCAAGTGTAATTATTTCTCTGTGACCCATTTCAATTCTGGGAGAATTTAAAGTATTTTGGACCTCAGAGTTAATATAATTCTGGACATTAATTGACCATCAGTCTGCCTGGTCATGAAGAAAACTAACACATTATAATTTATTAATAGCAATCACAGCAGGACAGAGGAAACCACAGAGAATATTAAATGATTCTGAGAACACTCATTATAATTATATTTAAAGAAAATTAAATTTCCAGGAGAAGTTAAAATGTTTAGAGCTTTGAGGAGTTTTATTTGCTTTCATTGGCTTTTATACCGTAGTGGTAAAGAAATATTTATTCTTGACTTTTATTGTACATAAATTTGAAAGTAAATGTAGTTCATCCTCTGTGTTGTCTTCATGTCCAACAGATTCTCAGCTTCTCACATGCTTTAAACAGATAGTTGGTTATGTATAGTTTCATAGCTTACAATTTCGCACTATCTGTATAAATTGCCTGATGTTCTTAATCATTATTTTTTGAGAATTTATGCATGATTTTTTTATATTTTACATTGTTCATACCCTTCTTGTTTCTCTTCAAATCTTCCAATGATACTCTACAACTTACTATTTAGTTCAAAATCTATTCATATATATTTTTTCATATATGTTCAAGATCTATTCATATATATTTTTTCATATATGTGTTTAGGGCTGATCACTTAGGGTTGAATGATTCATCCTTGGTCTTGTCCCTGGAAAAGACGGAATTTCCCTCCCAGCAGCTGTTTACTGCCTAGAGCTCTCTAAGTTTGGGACCCTCTGAGTTTTTCCCTATCCACCCTGGCATGTCGACATTTATTGTCATTATGCTTTCATGTGTGTGACTTCACTGGGCCATATAGACCACACTATCTCATGGACGATATTGTGATCCCCTGGTTCACAGACTTTTTCCACCCCCTCTTCTGCAATGTTTCCTGAGCCACAGATGTAGGTGTTGTGTTGTAGATATATCAGACTGAGCTATGCATCCTGTACTCAGTTATTTTTTGACTTTTGGTCAGTTGCATCTTTCTGTAAAGTCCTTTGTGTCCTAGAAGAGAAGCTTTTTTGATGATGGCTGAGAGCTACACTTATCTGTGGTACTAAGTTATAAATTGTACTGCTATTGGAAGTAACAGTAGAAGGTTCTCTTTAAGGTCCATAGCGCCAACATCCTTAGAAGGTTGGCTAGGTTTACAATATGAGACATGAATTTCCTCCTGTTGATTTGGCCTTAAGTCTAGTTAGATAGCTCTTTGTCACCCTCAATTTTTATGTGCCAACACTGGGATGGTTATCCTACCAAATTGTTTGCTTTGTTGTTTGCAGGCATCCTGCTGGGAAGGGCTACTAATAGCTTTTCTCCTTTGGCAGTCGGTATAGCAATTTCAGACACTATGAGAGCCACCCACCAGTGAGGAGACTTCCAGGTCAATTCCAGCTCAATTCCTCCAAGTTCTGTGTCTGAACTGTGTGCTGTCTTCAGCATTAAGGATTGACCATCAGGATCAGGAAGAAAACCAAGGGCAAGGAAAATAACCTATATGGTTAATCACTTGAATTCTCATACACAAAATCTTGAAGAGATATTCTCCATGCCTGGCAGTGATGATTTTGTCAGCAATCTATGGCATATGGGGAGAATTATAATCCTGAGTGGTGAAGCTTCATATCGACATTTTTAAATAAACACAAACACATACACATACACAATACACACACATGCACAATGTATTTTTAAGTAAACCTATAAACTATTTCCCTATTTGCTTTTCAAATATTCACAATGAAATTTACAACTCCTCCTTCCTTCTCCCTTTAGATTGCCCTCTTCTCACACTTCCCTAGTTAAAATCCCCACCCAGTTTTCTCAGTTTTTAGTGAATAGAATATGGGTCCCATCATCCACTTCTTTATAGCCCCTTCCCATACCTGATACATGTTTAACATTCTGAATTTCTGAGGTTATTACAGGCTATTTATTCACATCTAGAGACATAAAAAGAGATAGCTCTCTATGTCCTTCTGGTTTTTAGGGTTTTTGTTGATGTTGTTTTGCTTTATTTAGTTTATTTGTATTGCGGTTTCATTTGCTTTTTAACACAAACACTCAGAATTCTAATTTAGATTCTAACTTAACGTTAAAAATAAGAACATTTTACTTCAGAGATGTATACTGGTTTATTTTCAGTATTAGCACTTCTTTTTTCTTAGTTGAAGAAAATCTTTCTTGATCTGAAGGTTATATACTGTCCCTAAGTTCATATTTGATCTCAAGGTAGTTTGATGCCTTTTCTTTCACGTATCTTTGTAAATTTCATGTTGCATAACTAATGAAACAAATGAACTAGAAATGAACAAATGAACTAGAAATGTTTAATATAACTATAATCCAATTATAGACAAATATGTATGCATAAGATTATAGAGATTGGCTGGTGAGTTTTGGCTATATACATCCATACCTATATAAAATTATACGTAAATCCTGGAATAAAGTCACTGAAAAATTCCTGTATGTATCAAGAAAGAAATACAAATATTTAAACTAGAAAATGTTCAAGAAGATAAAGAAGTCTTTTAGCATATATTTTAATTTAATTTTGATAAAGATATAAGTATAGAAAGAATTACACATTGAATTATGCTTTCTAGAAAGGGAATATTGAAATTAACGTTGACACAGGAACATTGCCTTGGTGGTTAGTATTAGAAATTTTCCCCATAAGCTCATGTATTTGAACACTTGGTCCTTAGACAGTGGCACTGCCTGGTTGGTGTTGTAGCTTTGTTGGAGGTGAATTTTAAGAATTCATAGCCTCATCTAACTTCAAGTTTACTTCTTTTCTTCAGCTTGTGCTCGAAGTTGTAATCTCAACTTCTTGTTATGACTTCCTGCTAACACTTCTCACTACCACCCAGACTCTCTCTTCTTTCTATAAGTTGCCTTGAATATGCTGTTTATCACAGCATCAGGAGAGTGACCAATTTACACCTTACTTGGCAATGGAATCATGACAGATACTAGTTAATAACAGTGGTTCTCAACCTTCCTAATGCTATGGCCCTTTAATAAAGCTCATCAAGTTGGGCGGTGGTGGCGCACGCCTTTAATCCCAGCACTCAGGAGGCAGAGGCAGGTGGATCTCTGGGAGTTCGAGGCCAGCCTGGTCTACAAGAGCTAGTTCCGGGACGGGCACCAAAGCTACAGAGAAACCCTGTCTCGAAAAACAAAACAAAAAACAAAATAAAGCTCATCAAGTTGTGGTAAACCCCAACCATAAACTTTGATGCTACTTCATAACTGTAATTTTGCTACTGTTATGAATCATAGTGTAAATATATGATATGTGACCCCTGAGTCATGAACCACAGGTTGACAATTACTGATTAAAAAGTACATATTGTAGTAAGATGGCCAATACCTCTAACATATATTGTCATGTTTCGAGATTCCTGACATATAAGACAATGCATTTCTGTTTATTTGACTAATCCAGACTGTAGTGCTCTGTGTGGGTGTCCTAGAAAACCACACGTGATAGTTAAGGGACAAATGTAACAAATACAAGAAAGTGTTGAATTGAATTCAGAATTAGACCACGAGTACAGCTTGGAGTCATTTTGAGAAACATGACAGAAGCCCTGAGTTGTCTTAATAGTCTACTACTTTTAATTAAAAACAGTAAACATGATTTTACCGTATATCAGAAAGAAATTAGTAATAGATCCAAAGTAATAAAAGAGGGGGTTATGGGTAGGTTTGGAAGGAATAAAGGAAATGGGAAAATTATATAATTTTATTATACTGTCAAAAATAAAAGAAATAATTTTGAGTCAATATATCATGATGTATGAGTAGAAAGGTGGTCGTTGTTATAAATGAATAGAAAAGGTACCCAATGAACATGGATTCCAAGAAGTAATGCTGAATGTACATCTTGATTTCTCCTTGCTATGTGCATTAATATAAAAGATTAGCTGAACTGAAGAAACAGTCAGCAATAAAAAGCACAAACAACTAACAATAGCTGACATATAAATCTCGAAAGTTTGAAAACCTATGAAAAGACAATGTCCTGTGAAACATTAGGTATGTGACTGAAGAGCCAATTAACAACTCGGTGAAAGGCAGAGGTAGCAATATAATTACCTAGGATAGGTCTTTGGAGACCCCTCTGGGTTGCTGGCTTAGTTTCTAGACAATTAGAAAGGAGGTTGAAGAAGATTTTGAGGATAGTAAATCAGGAGCAATGTTGCTAACTTGGACAGAGGGAAAAGAGTTAAGAAGAGTGGCCCCAAGGCTAAGTTATCAAAGCATCGAGTTGGATGCCAGAACATCCTGCATATGTTTCTGTCCAAGGCTGAAGAAATACCCCTGTATTTCTATATGCTTGGAGAACGTCAAGCCCATTACAAATAATTTTATGGCTGTGATTCTAGCTTGCTTTAGGCCAGTGCCAGTGTTCCTATTCTTCCCTCCTAATCCTTCTCTTTGGAATACAAATGTCTGTCTTATAATGATAATTTTTCTTTTAACATCAACAGATGGAGAAGAATTCTGCCTCAGGATCCACATATGTTGAATCCCAACCACACCTAATTTAGATTACCTGAATTTAAGATTTGGAGTTGTAGTTCGAATGCATTAAGATTTTTGAAAATATTAAAATGGCATAGACTTAATTTGTGTGAGAGAAAATGTGAACGATGAGGATTTGCACCAAGTAATTATGCTTTCACCAGAAGCTATTTTGAGACACTAATATTTGGTCTCTCAAAAAGAATCCACTAAAAGTGGGATCATTGTGGATATACCCAAGATGATATCTGATAATTACATGTCATTCAATGGAAAGTGGATTAAGCGTTAACCTGTATGGTTATTGCTTGTATAGAAAGATGTGAACATGGAGGTTATCCCATATGGGAAGCATCACATGAAGACAAAGGCAGGGTGAGTAAGTCTTGCAATGGCAAGTGAAGAAACTGCAATGACTGCCTACAGCTACCAGAAGCTAGACCAGTCAAAGAAACAATCACCAAGAGGTTCCAGTGGGAACCTGGTCCTCTCTGTTGTTTAATTTTAGAACTCCGGATTTTAAATCATGAGATAACACAATTGGTTTTCAAGCTATCTAAGAGTTAATTGCTAGCAACAAAGGCACTGATCTACTCAGAAGTCACCCTACCTCCTTAGATGTTTGAAGAACTCCCTTTCCCTTATTTTTATTAGTGACTTATAGAGCTTTGATTCATGAATTTCCCACAGAAATCAATTACAGGATGAGTCAATATATAGCAGAGGAATGCATTTTTACAGAAGTTCAACTAATAACGAAGAGACACCCAAGTCTGTCACATGTGGGGATGGGCTTTGAAAGTAAATCACAATGAGGTTTAGCATGTGTATTTGTGAATCTGTGTGTGCACATCACTCTCTCTCTCTTTCTTTCTTTCTCTTTCTGTGAGTGTGTGTGTGTGTGTGTGTGTGTGTGTGTGTGTGTGTGTGTGTGTGATTTAGGGGCTCTCAAGTTACATCTTTAAAGTCTGCTAAGAAACCTCACCTCTTTTGTCAACATGGCTCAAAGCGTAGTTTACAGTAAGATTAGAGGTTAAAGAATTTTCTGTAAACTGATTCATAAAGTGGGATTATGAGAGATATTGGTTACATGTAGGGATGAGATTTGGGCCCTATATGAGAATTTTACTTATGGTCTTTGTCAAGGTGTCTTTGGAAAACATGTGTTATTATTGTGTGTAATTTGGTCTCTACCAGTGGCATCTAAAGGTTCGGGTCTCTCAACTGGATAGGCAAACCAGAACTGGAAGGGAAGGCGTGTTCCTTTCTTCCTCGTGCTTTTCTTTCTGTGTCCCCACTTTCTTCAAATCTTTCAATCCTGTTTTATAAAATCCAAATAGCATGATGCATAGCAGCTGGCATGCAGTTATTTGGGTGGGAAATATAACAACTGAAAGACATGCTGTCCTGTCTGGATAATGTACACATAACCTTTTTCCTAGATCATGGTTGTTTGGGTACCAATTTTCCATTGTTTTTCCAAGAAAACATTCAATCAGAATTTTTTTTTCATTTTACATTATCAACTGATAAAGAGTCCCATCATAGCAAATAAAATTGATTGCAGTGAATGTTATGTGGTCACTGCTTTGCAGCTCCCAAAACTGTTTGCGTGAGTAGTGGAAAGAAAGTACATTACTAAATCATGAGAGACTCTTAAGAAGTTCAGATCAGTGGGGCTGATCTATTGGGAGCTCACCAAGGCCAGCTGGAATGGGACTGAATAAGCATGGGATAAAACCGGACTCTCTGAACATGGCAGACAATGAAGGCTGATGATAAGCCAAGGACAATGGCACTAGGTTTCAATCCTACTTCAGGAACTGGCTTTGTGGGAGCCTAGCCTGTTTGGATGCTCACCTTCCTGGACCTGGATGGAGGGGGGAGGGCCTTTGACTTCCCACAGGGCAGGGAATCTGGACTGCTCTTCAGACTTGAGTGGGAGGGGGAATGGAGTGGGGGGAGGGGGAGAGGAGTGGGAGGACGGGGAAGGAAATGGGAGGCAGGGAGGAGGCAGAAATTTTTTCAACAAAAAAATAAATAAATAAATAAGAAATTCAGGTCTGCTAAAGTTTTTCAGTCATCGGGCATGTTACATGCACCTTCCTCCATTTTAATCTTCAACAAGAACAATTTACTGATGTGGGAAGGTGAAAGATTTGGCTCCCTTGACCTGGGGTTTTGCAACCTGGTTTAATTATACCAGGAATTCTGTCATTCTTACGCACCTTGATTGCTAGAATACCTCAACCTCACCATGTAGCCATCCTACTCAGCTGGGAGAAGCACAAAATTTGAAATATTCACAATTTATAACAATGACAGAAACTATGACTCTCTAGTGCAGTCTTTGTCATTCTTGTCCAATTAATATGACATATAGCACATCTATTTTTTTCTGAGAAATACCGACTAAATCAATATTAAACGACATTAAATGTACTCATCTGATTGTGGTCCTATTAAAATTATGTTTTATCTAGACATAACCTAATTCCTATATTGTGTTTGATTTTTTCACAACTGCATACACAAAACCTTCTGAAAATGATATCAAAATTGCCATATATATCTAAAATAGTCATGATCATATATATGGCTATGCCTGTCTCCCTACTAAATATTATCTGTTTTTGAAAGTATGCTTACCTACAACCATGATAGCATATTTTTAAAATTACTTTACCTTCTTGTACTTTACAGAAAAGCTATTTCTCTTCATTCTATACTTGGGCTTAGATATAAATTGATTTATAATGTGATTTTTTTCATCACCAGGAAAAGGTTTCTAGGGACAAATTAATTAATATTCAAACTGGTTTCACAAATGAAATATGTTAAATATGAATTCCATTTTCTTATTTTCAAGTGTGAAGGAAAAATCCTTTTACAGATGCAGCATTTCATTTGGTTTGATTTTAAATCCATTATTCCAATAAACTAGCCTTTATTCATGTGAATACTGATTTAAGCTTTATTCTTAAAGAGAAAGAAAATGTATTTAAGAAACGCCATGAATTTACAACACCAGAATAGGAAAGAAATAAATGAACATAAAAACAAGTCCTAGAGAAGCATCCATTTATCCTGTGTTTTAATACTACTTTGCAAATGAAAACATACTGTTTATGATACCTGTAAAAGAGAGAAAAACCTTTGTAGAAACTGTTAATTTGTAATTCTTTAATACTTACTAGAAACAGTTTATGGATTTATCTCAGAAGATAGCAGCTCACCTCTGTCTGGTTGCCAATAAACTGTTGGTAATTAACAGGTTGCCAACTGTTTTTCTAAAACACCCATATCTCTAGTTCCCATGAGCGCCACTCAGTCTAAATCCATGTTCCAAACATTCAATTCTGTTCTGTAAAATATAGAAGTATGTTTACATAGCTTCCTGCCAGTGTCTGAGTATTACAAATATTAAAAGTATTTTTGAATATATTTCTTTTTATTTAAAAATATCCAAGGACACAACATCCTCCTAAAATTAGTGTTCATAAATGCCTCAGAGTAATGTATATTATATCTATAACCACAAGCATAAATGAGTCACTGTTATAAGAAAATATGGCATTTACTTTTTTTCTATGGTGATTTTTCCCAACTCATCCCAGAGCACAGCTGTCCCCTGGAGAAGATCTGAGTGTACCTTCTAAAATGTACTGCTGTTAACACTACTGCCTATCAAAGGAGAACAGTAACAGGTCACCTAGATCAGGTCAGCTCCCTAATCATAAAGAACTTACACCTGAAACAATTTTATACTACGGGAGCTCAGAACTATTTTCGTCCATCAATCTTGAACTTATTAGTTGGAGATTCAAACTATCTATGAAAAGAAACAATCAGAGGCATTGATCCACATGCTTAGCCTTTTCCTTGTCCCAATACTGACCTTATGGGTCTAGTGCCTCTCCATCACAGAGCTGTAAGAATATCTGTTTGAGAGTCTACTAGGCAGTATTTTTAGAAGTTACAAAAAAAGTAACAATAATCTCTTAACATATCCCCTTTTGTCCACATCCATTCCTTTGTATTAACATGAGCCCCGTGCAAGGAGAGCAGCCTGTGATAGTTGAGACCATAGTTTTGAAAAACAATTAATCATGGGGCTGTGACTGCAAATGTGAAGATGTCATAATTATATCCCCTATCTTTACAATACTTAACATGCATGAAAATGCTTTTGTGCCCTAAGAGAGTGATTAATACATTTTATTTCTATCTTTTTGTCTCATACCTGTTGCCTTTAAAGATAAGAAATGCAATAACTTTAAGTAAAATTATGTTATATAAAAAGTATAGTTATATAGAATAAAAACTATAAAGACTATGAATTTAATACTTTACTATAAAGTTATTAAAAACTAACTAATTAAGTATCAGAAGGCACACATTCACACTGATTTTACTCTTAGCTCAGACACAGAAAATAGTGATCATCCTGCAAAAATTGATTTGTAGCTTAGAATTGCACAATGAAAACACTTCCACATTTCCAGTTGTTAGGTAGGAAGTTACCTCTAAGAGCAAACAACCAACAGCCCTTTAGTAACAACATATAAAAAAACAATAGGTTGCACTTTCAAATACATGAAATACTATGTACAGATAAAAGTGTTGGTGGATGCTGGACAGGATATAAAGATAATGCTGTAAGCTATGAGCTATGGCTTCAAATATATGTTTATTCACAGTGAGGGTATTTTGTATAAGTTCGAGCTTATTGAAACAACTTGAAGACTGTCTCGGTTGGGGAGCAGAGGGTTCTTTCCCCCTTTTCTAGTTTAATTTGTACCTTTTAGAGATTCTTATACATTATCTTTTTTGGGGGGTGGTTTATTTATTTATTTTTATATTTTATTAAAGATTTCCGCCTCCTCCCCTCCTCCCTTTTCCCTCCTTCTCCCCCCACTCCCCACTCCCCTCCCCCTTCCTCTCCAGTCCAAAAAGCAGTCAGGATTCCCTGCCCTGTGGGCAGTCCAAGGTCCTCCCCACTCCATCCAGGTCTAGGAAGGTGAACATCCAAACTGGCTAGGCCCCACAAAGCCAGTACATGCAGTAGGATCAAAACCCAGTGCCATTGTCCTTGGCTTCTCAGCAGCCCTCATTGTCCACCATATTCAGAGAGTCCGGTTTTATCCCATGCTTTTTCAGTCCCACTCCAGCTGGCCTTTGTGAGCTCACAATAGATCAGCCCCACTGTCTCCGTGGGTGGGTGCACCCCTCCCAGTCTTGACTTCCTTGCTCATCTTCTCCCTCCTTCTGTTGCTCATTTGGACCTTGGGAGCTCAGTCCATTGCTTCTGTGTGGGTGTCTGTCTCTAATTCCATCCATTGCCAGATGAAGGTTCTATGGTGATATGCAAGATATTCATTAGTATGGCTATAGGATCGGGCCATTTCAGGCACTCTCCTTAGCTGCCCAAGGACCTAGTTGGGGACATCTCTCTGGACCCCTGGGAATCCCTCTATGGACACATACCAGACTGAATTCTTGGTTAAATGAATTTCCCACAAAATCACACCTCTTTCCTAAAAGAACCCAGATAGGGGAAGCATCAGGGAGGAGACAGAAGAGAAGAACAAGGTCCAGTGTCCCCAGCATCATGCCTTTGCTCTTTGACCATCTCTTTTCTAAAAAGTATACTTTTGTTCCCTTGTTTGTTCTGCTTAAATTCCAGACTACTTAGACTTTTACTATGTCCAGTCCAAATTTTCCCCTTTGGGGAATACAAGAATAGAGTTTTCTACTGAATCAAGACCAGAATAAACTATGGAGTGTCACATAATATAATTATATTGACATGCTGCTAAACGCACACACACACGTTTAGTTCAAACTAGGATGGAAGCTATTCATGTAGAAGATTATCCTTCATAAAGCTGTTCTAGAAACTTCAAGAAACTTGATATGCCTAAAGTTGCGAAGCTAGGAGCAAAAATTAACCCATGAATGGCATATGCACTTGCGGAATCTAAAAGGACCTTCCTTTTATTCAGTACTTACAGAACCTGGCACAAATTGTGCTTGCTTTCTTGAATAACATTTTATGTTATCCTGTTCCTTTCTTCCTTATGCAGATACCAACCAGAATCCTTGCACTGCTTGCAATGTCACTGTTGACCTCTCACTCTCTCTCTCCTTCTGCTTTCATTTACTTCACTGTTAATTTTCACACCACAGAAATTGATGTGTTTGTCTTGTAAGAAAACCGGGTTGACATCATTGATCCTTCAGAGAACTAAAACAAAAGAGAGTAAAGGATGAAAGAATTCCTACCATATTTTCCTTTCACATGCTCTCCCTGAAAAATAAGAGAAAATAAGATGTTGAGAAACAAACTAACCCCCAAAAGTCTCACTTTAGAGATGGGCAGCCTCTTAGGATAGCAGAGCCTTAATAGGCACCAGGACCTCACTGATGCTGGAACCCACTCCCGACTTAAGAACTTGAGAAAGGAAAAAAAGACCCATCATGCTGGGGAGGCAAAACCCCAGAGACCTGCCCAGAGAATTCCTGTAGAGAAGCTGCATCCCTAGGGGTTAGTTAATTAGAACCACAGTGATATAGAGAGGTAGGAATGCATCAAGTCCAGAGGCAATTCCTGTGCTAGCTTTAGTCCCCTGAATAGCCTCTCTTTTACTGCCTAACTAACATCCTATGACTAATATATAAAAAACCTTTTGGAATCTATTGATTTAGCAGACCACTATATTCCACCAACCTTAAAACTAAAGAATGTTAGCAGACAACGTCTGAGGCCTATAGAAAAGTTTTCCCATCTTGCTATACCCACCAATATATTTTCCCTTAAGATATGGTTTTTCTGTTTGCTTTCTCTTTCATTGTTTTTATTGAGCTATACATATTCTCTTCTCCCTTCCCTTCATCCCTTTTCCCTTCCAACCCCTCTTGTTCCCCCCCTCACATTTCCAATTTACTCAGGAGAACTTGCCATTTTCTCCTTCCTTTGTAGAACCACATATGTCTCTCCTAGGTTAGGGTCTTCTTTGTTATCTAGGTTCTCCAGGGTTGTGGCCTGTAGGCTGCTTTTGTTTTGTTTTATGTCTAAAAGTCACTTATGAATGAGTACATATTATATTTTTCTTTCTGGGTCTGGGTTACCTCCCTCAATATGTTTTTTCTAGATCCATCTATTTGCCTGTAAATTTCAAGAGGTCATTATTTTACCACTGAGTAGTACTCCATTGTATAAATGGACCACATTTATACAGTTAGCAGTTGAGGGTCATTTAGGTTGTTCCAAATTCTGGCTATTATGAATAATGCTATTATGAACATAGGTAAGAACTTGTTCTTATGGTATGATTGAGCATCTTTGGGTATATACCCAAAAGTGGTATTACTGAGTCTTGAAGTAGGTTGTTCCCTAATTTAATGAGAAATCATCATACTGTCATCCAAAGTGGCTGTACTAGTTCACACTCCCACCAGCAATGGAGGAGTATTCCCTCTACCCCACATACTCTCCAGAAAAATCTGTCCTCATTGTTTATTTATCTTGGTCATTCTGACAGACATAAAATGGAATCTCAGATTTGTTTGATTTACATTTCTCTGATGGTTAAGTATATCGAGCATTTCCTTAAGTGGCTTTCATCCATTTGATAGTCATTTGTTGAGAGTTCTCTGTTTATGTCTGCACCCCATTTTTATTGGTTTCTCTATTATTGTGATGTTAAGTTTCTTGAGTTCTTTGTGTATTTTGGAGATCAGTCCTCTGTCCAATGAGGGGTTGGTGAAGATCTTTTTCCATTCAATAGGCTGCCATTTAGTGCTGTTGGCTATGTCTTTTACTTTACAGAAGCTCCTCAGTTTCAGGGTCCTATTTATTAATTTTTACTCTCAGGGTCTGTGCTACCGGGGTTATATCTAGGAAGTGGTCACCTTGCCAATGCATTTAAGTATACTTCTCACTTTCCCTTCAATGAAAATTGGTGTTTGATGTTGGATTCCCCTCTGTATGCTGTGAATATGCTTTATCGCCATTCATTAATAAAGAAATTGCTTTGGCCTGTGGTCAGAACAGAGGTCAGAATAGAGCTAAGGAGAAAGACTAAACTGAATACTGAGAGAAAGAAGCCTGAGTCAGGCACATGCCATTTAATTACCAGAAGCTTACCGGTTATCCACAGCATTGGGGAATACACAAATTAATAAAAATGGGTTAATTTAAGACATAAGAGCTAGCTAGGATAAATCTGAGTCATTGGTCAAACAGTGTTGTAACTAATACAGTTTTTGTGTGATTATCTGGGTCTGGGTGGCTAGGAAACAAAGCACATTCTCTGTTTACACAATGGTGCTCTTTTGTCTATTTAAAAAGGAAGGATTTAACTTTAACATGGTAAAATTACATACAAAAAAGCAGGTATCAAATAAGAGTTGCACTTAGAATATTTAGTTTAGTTGTATATGGCAAAATTAAAGAAAATATTGTATCATCTATTTTATCTATGTGAATATAAAGTTTCATATCTAATTTATCTTTTATCATAACTAAGTTTGACTATTTAAATGGCTATTTATTAATATTTAATTTTTAATTATACATTACATTTTTAAATGAGCTGTATAAATATAATACCTTAAAAAAGAGTATAAATATACATATAACAAAATTGACCTTAAATTTTTAGCAATAAAACAAAGTCCATACGAATGTAAAATATTTATTCTATATCATGTTAAACTCCCCTTTTTTAGAAAGAGATTGACTGTGATCATTAAGTACTTAGAACCAATCCTTTTATAATAAAAATTAGTATTTATAAAGAATAGTTTGGGAAATTTGGGTGTAGTTTTCTCCAAACTGCTTCCTGTTGTTTGTGGGCAAATTAATTTTTGGGTTCACAGCGACCTTTCCAAGAGGTCTTATTCTATCAACCACATTAGCCTGGAAGGAAACCACAGTTTCTCATCTTCTGTGGAAACAAAAGCAAAACCTCTTTTATAAAATGACATATCCTTAGACTAAAATTTTGAAGTCAAATGCTTTAAAATATATATGTTGGTTTAGTTCAGCACCACCCAGAATCAAAAGTTTTTCAGCAGTTATTTCATTAATAGTCAAAAAGTCCAAAGAAAACACAATAATATAATATTTCAACTACTCTGTATCTAGTCAAT
>NC_022030.1:33709433-33710924 GCF_000317375.1 Microtus ochrogaster
GGCCCATTAGCTCTAGCCTCTTATTGGCTAATTCTCACATCTTGATTAATCCATTTTTATTAAATCTGTGTATCACCACGTGACTATGGCTTACCAGCAAGATTCTAGCCTACGTCCGTCTCAGGCCGGAGATTCATGATGTCTCTCCCTGACTATGCTACTTCTTTTTAAAAGGATTTTCTCTATCCTTTTTCTTTTCTCACCCAAGCCTACATACATTTTTAAATACACTGTAAACTGTTCAGAGGTTTTTCTTTCTCATCCGAGTCTGTTCTTACTGTATATCTCGACCTTTTTATGAGCACATGAGTCTTAAATCTGCTAAGAAAAATGACTAGGATTAAAGCTATAGCTTTGGTGGCTGTCTGTCTGTTGCTTAGATTACTGAGAGTCTAACTTTGTAGCAGAGGTACTGATGGAAGCCATGGTTATTATCACAACCCTGTGGAGTTTCTAGGTCCATGCTACCACCAAGAAGCATGCTGTAGGCTGGTTAAAAATGCCATTTAAGTGTTGGGAGGCAAAGTCTCTTAAAATTGCTGAGAGGTTTTGGTGACTGAAGTTGAGTCAGGAAGCATCTCTTAAAGGAGATGTGCCTCTGCTGGCTACCAGCAAAGAGATCAAAGTAAACAGGAGTAAAGAGGGTTACCAGGAAGCTGCTTCATTCTGTTCTTGTCTGTCTAGAATTCATTTTTAAAAGTTTTCTTAGGCTTTATGTGGAAATTCTTGCCAAACGTATGGGCATCATTTATACACAGAAATTTCTTTCCTGCCTGGCCCCACAGCCATTGACCAAAGCAACTTTATTCATCAACCAACAAAAACAACACATTTACAGAAGGACATCCCACATCAGGTATTATGTTGAGTTCTTTGATCCACTTGAACTTGAGTTTTGTGCACAGCAATAGATATGATCTATTTACATTCTTCTACATGTTGATAGCCAGTTATGACAGCATCATTTGCTGAATATGCTTTCTTTTTTCCAGTTTATATTTTTAGCTTCTTTGTCAAAAATCAGGTGTTCATAGGTGTGTAAATTGATATCTGTGTCTTTGATTCAATTCTATTGGGTCTCCTGTTTGTTTTTATGCCAATACCAGATTGTTTTTATTACTGTAGCTCTATAGCAGAGTTTGAAATCAGGGATGGTGATGCCTTCAGAAGTTCCTTTGTTGTACATGATTGTTTTGGGTAACCTGTATTTTTTGCTTTTACATATGAAGTTGAATGTTGTTCTTTCAAGGTCTATAAAGAATTTCGCTAGGATTTTAATTGTCTTTGCATTGAATCTGTGGATTGCTTTGGTAAGATTACCATTTTACTATGTTTTGTCTACCTACCCCAAAGCATGGAAGATCTTTTCATTTTCTGGTGTCTTCTTCAAGTTTTTTCTCTAAAGATTTAAAATTCTTGTGATATAGGTCTTTCACTTGTTTAGTTAGAGTTACCCCAAGATATTTTACATTACTTGTTGCTATTGTGAAG
>NC_022030.1:33712668-33719210 GCF_000317375.1 Microtus ochrogaster
TGGTCATGGTGGATAATGTTTCTGATGTGTTCTTGGACCCAGTTTCCAGAATTTTATTGAGTACTTTTGCATCAGTGTTCATGAGGGAATTGGTCTGTAATTCTCTTTCTTAGTTGTGTCTTTGTATGGTTTGGGTATCATGGTAGCTATGATCTCATAAAAAGAGTTTGGCAATGTTTTTTTAGTTTCTGTCCTGGAGAAGAATTTGAGGAGTATTGGTATTAGTTTTTCTTTGAAAATCTTGTAGAATTCTGTGCTGAAAGCATTTGACCATGGATTTTTTTTTTCTTTTGTTGGTAGGCTTTTGATGACTGTTTCTATTTCCTTAGCAGTTATAGGTCTATTTACTTTACTTATCTGGTCTTGATTTAATTTTGGCAACTAATACTTATCCAAGAAATTGTCCATTTCCTTTAAGTTTTCCAGTTTTGTATAGTACAGGTTTTTGAATTATGAGCTGATGATTCTCTGGATTTTCTCTGTGTCTGTAGTTATATTCCTCTTTCCACTTCTGATTTTGTTAATTTGGATATTCTCTCTCTACCTTTTGGTTAGTTTGGATAAAGGTTGTTTATTTTGTCTGCATAATGCTTGTCTAGAACCTTCTTAGTTTCAGTATTTCCTTTGAGAAGTCAGGTGACATTTTATTAGGTCTGCCTTTATATATTACTTAGCATTTTTCTTTTGCAGCTCCTTATATTATTTCTTTATTCTTTTTGTTTAGTGTTTTGATTGTTATGTCATGGAAGTCTTTTGTTCTTTGTTCCAGTCTATTTGGAGTTCTGTAAATTTCTTGTATTTTCATAATCATGTCCTTCTTTGTTGACAAAGGTTTTCTGTCCCAATTGGTCCTGCAGTCATTCAGACCCAAAACAACACACAGAGGTCTACATTCATCATAAACTGGTTGGCCTATTAGCATACTTCTTATTAACTCTTTATTACAGATGGTTGTGAGTCAGCCATGAGATGGCTCAGAAGTTAATAGCATTAGCTGCTCTTCCAAAGGTCATGAGTTCAATTCCCAGCAACCACATGGTGGCTCACAACCATCTGTAATGAGATTTGGTGCCCTCTTCCGGACTGCAGGCAAATATGCAGACAGAACACTCCATACATAATAAATAAAATAAATCTTTCATAAAAAAAAGAATTCCAGAGAACAATACAAAGCTACTTTGTATGTCCAGTGAGTACCCTGTGTACTGGATTTCACTTTTAGTGGGTCTTATTAAACGCAATTTAAAAGGACCAACTGCAGCTCCAAATTCAGCAAAGACGCGTGTTTTTTCAAAGAAGGACCATTTCCCACCAGTATCCTAAGTATACAGAGCAGAACAAATTACTAATATTTCTTGCACACCTCTAATTCTCCTTGATGTTTTCTTCATATGAAAAATTTACTGAGATCTTTTTATTTTGTTTTTAATTTTGTTTTTGTAAATTACATCTACTTAAGAAAGAACAAAACAGCCAAACACATTATATCAGCATTTGGGAGATGGTGGCAGGTGAATCAGAAATTCAAGACTACCCTTGGCTATATAACAAGTACAAGATCCTGCCTTAATATTTAAATTAATACTTACGTTACAAAGGATAAGCCCAGGTTTAGGTTTCCTGTTTGAAAACTTCGATAATTTTTCTGAAGTTATTTTTAAAGTTGTTTTCTTCTGCATCATCTGTGATGGGGGGTGCAAGTCCTGCTGTTGTAGAGCCACTAGTTTGTGGTAGTGCCATGTTGCTCATTGTGTTGTTGAGTGTGTTCTTACCTTGTTGTCTACCCATCCCTCCAATTGGTTAGTTGCAGTTGTGCCTCTAGTGCTCACTCTTCCAGGTGCCAGTGTGTTCAAAGCTCAGATGGTTACTCCTTGAGGTGGAAAACAGGGTCACAGTTCTGGTTGCTAAGCACTTCGTGAGGTCCCTTGGGCCTTGCCTTGCCTGGCCCATCAATGTGTTTCCATTTTTGTTTTGTTTTGTTTTGTTTTTTCGAGGGAGGGTTTCACTGTAGCTTAAGAGCCTATCCTGTAACTAACACTTGTAGGCCAGGCTGACCTCAAACTCACAGAGATCTGCCTGCCCCTGCCTCCCCAGTGCTGGGATTAACACATGCACCACCACCACCCAGCTCTAAACAAAGTGTTTGAAACCTGCCTGAATTTAGGGCATTCTTTGTTTTGTAAAAATCTAAAACTTCATGCCAAGCTATGGTGTACACTTTGAATCCCAGCACTTGGGAAGCGGGGGTGTGTATTTAGAGCTAGCCTGAATGTGCTAGCTGTTTTTTTGTCAATTTGACACAAATCCTCACTCTTCCTCCCAAAAAATATCTTTTGACCATGCACACTGTGCCCTTATTTTCACTTTTCGGATGATCATCAGACCCCAAAGAACTAGAGCTTTCCCATGAATTTCATGTAGGGAAAGTAAAAACGGGGGAATCTTGGTGCCAGTAAGAGGGGAGCTAATCTCCTAAAAGTTAAGTCATCCACCATTTCCAATATGAAAGGAGAACAACCTGTGATGGAATCATAATGACTGGATTATACTTTGACCAGAACTGCAGAGTCAGACATACATCTTGAGCTTTTGATCCAATATCAAGACCTCATAGATAGACTTAAGGTGGGGACTTTTTCAGAGTTCATTTTTACCCAACTTGTCCATAATGTAAATTTCTTTCCTCTGTTTTGTTTTATTGAGAATGGGTGATCAAGACCACCTTCTTAGCAGTAAGTGTACAAATTTCAAACTCCAAAACTATACTAAGACACCAAATTCCCCAGCTCACAGTCTTCCCACTGATCTTAAGCTTAACTTCCTCTTTTACTTATGTTTCCTCGCCTGGAAGTCACCAATAACTGTAGCTGCCTGACCTGCTATATAGAATCTCTCAAATTGTGGTAAAATTGCCCATGAGCTTTCTTCTGAGCCCTGTTTTAAAGTTCTTTTATCTATAAGATGAAGAAGTTGCAAAAAGAACACTGTGTTCCTTGGTAAAATTGTTCTTCTTGTACAAACTAGATTGATATCCTCAATGAATGACAGTGATAAGTGCTTCCTTGAGACACTTTGCAGAACCAGAATAGAGTAACAGATGGGAAGGACTGTGCCTTTATCAGAACTGTTGAATTATGCAGACCTCTGGTCCCTGACTTACTCTATTTAAACTGAAAACTCACACCAGTACCTTGAATCTTGTGAGTCTGCTGTTAGAAATATAGACAAACACGCCTTGCCTTTCCACAATATTACAATTTACTGACTAAAAATGAATTCTCAAGTTACTGTGGTTTCATTTTGCAGCAATTTTTCAGATACTCCTGATTTCTCTGATTGCCTTGTCTTAGGAAAACGTTTACTGCTTCCAATATTTGTTGCTAATAATAACTCTTAGATCACAATTGTACATCACACAATAAGTATATTTATGTATATGTATAGTGAAGTGTACAGAAACACTCTAACAATTTAGAGAGGCAAGATATTTCAAGAAAATCTTAAGCAGCTTGATACATCAGAATGAGAAAAACATTGGAAATATAAGGACCCTGTAAAGTGAGATAACAAACCAGCTTACAGTGTCTGGAAAGGTCCTGTATCTACTGTTGTACCATCTTGATAGAGAGTCAGAGATGAGCTGTGCAGTCAAGTTCAGCTTCAGAGGTAATCAGGTAGGAATAGTTCCAGAGAAAATAAAAGGATGATAGGAGAGTGAAAAAGTAAACAAGAAGACTGGCAGATGGCAACTGGAGTAGAGTATAACGACAGCTGTAAACCAGCGGAGCTAAAGGCCTTGGGACAGTCAACAGTTCTTTGTTTTATGAGTATAGCAAAAATGTTAGGGATCATTTTATTGATTTTTTTTGTTTTGATTTTTAGACCAGTAATGTTTGCTTATTCTAGGCTTCTGGGCTATCTATTCATGGTTCTGTGGTTATCCAAGCAGTGTCGGGTATGGGTTCCTTCTCTTGGAATAGGTCTTAAGTCAAATCAAACATTGGTTGGCTAGGCCCACAAGTTCTGTCCCACCACTGTCCTAGCAGTTTTTGAAGGCAGGATAGACAGAAAGCCTTTGACCTGGGTTTCTTCTTCTTTTTTTGATTCCTAGTACTGTTAGAGTTAGTCTTTTTGTGGTGTCTCTAATTTCCATGATATATTTGTTTGGTCAGGAATTTTTTAGATCTATCCATTTCTTTGACCAATGTATCCATTTATTCTCGTGTATCTTCAACACCTGAGATTCTCTCTTCCGTCTATTTTATTTTGTTGGTAAAGTTTGCCCTGGAAGTTTGTGTTCAAATTTCTAGTTTTGTCATTTCCAGAACTTTCTCTTTCTGTTTTCTTTATTAATTCTATTTAAAAATTGAGGTTTTGAGTAGTTTTATTTATTTCCTTACACTGCTTGTTTGTGTTTTCCTGTTTTCTTTAAGGGATTTATTCCTTTATTTATTTATTTGTTTCCTCTTTAAGGATTTCTATCAGATATTCCAAGAATGAAAAGTTAATCACTGCATATATTTCTATTAAAAAGAATTGGTTACAACCAGTTGACAACAAGTTGATCTTTCATATCACCTGAAACATTGTTTTCAATTACAATAATATGATTGGTCTTTTATATGCAGATGTGGTTTATTTAATTTGATTATAGAAAAGATGAAAGTCATGTTAGCATGATTTTTAATCAAATATATTAATGTAATTTAAGTTGATTTTGTGCTGCATATGGGGCAAAAAATTCAATTACCTAGTATATTTGGAATAATAAAAAACTTCCTAGAAATGTGTACTTTATTGGAGTTACTGCAATGTATGGTCTCACTCACATGAACAGAATAAAAAGGAAACACTAAATACAGTGATGGGCATTAAATTAGAGAGAGACAAAGAGAGCAAATAATGTTAGGAGAAAACCGTTGGAAGAATAGAAGGGTATTCTAAATCCATATTACATTTTTTTTTTTTTTTTGGTTTTTTGAGACAGGGTTTCTCTGTGGTTTTGGAGCCTGTCCTGGAACTAGCTCTTGTAGACCAGGCTGGTGTCGAACTTACAGAGATCCACCTGCCTCTGCCTTTCGAGTGCCGGGACTAAAGGCGTGCACCACCCCGCCTGGCTTCTAAATCCAAACACACTATACCATGTATGAATATTAAATAAAATACTTTAAAAGAGAAAGAACAATTTATTGAAAAGCAAGACAATAGGGAAAATAATACAGTTGAAATTAAAATATCACAAGTGCATGAGAGGGTAATTCATTGATGAGTTTTATGTAAACTTATTAAATAAAATGGAATAATATTAAATGCATAATTCAGGATAATAGTTATAATTCTCAAGTTTATAAACGTAAATTTGTGTATCCACTTTGAAAGAAACTTGAATTTATATTGCTAAGTGTATCCTCCTTGTAACACAAATCACACTCAAATATTGAGACCTTGGAGACATATTATACAGGAATAGAACAAAATAAAACATGAACACTGGAGGAAATTTTAGCCACTGAACCCTGAAGATATAACACTAAGAAAAGACATATTTATACCTGATAAATATGATCACCACATTAAAGGTCAATTTATCAGGTACTTTTACATTTCATTATTAGGTAAATTTTACATGCCACATTAAAGTATGCATTCAGCTATAGTTTATATAGATTGTTTCATCACATGTTGTAGTCTCAATAAGAATCTGTAAGACACAAAGAAAGGACAAAGCAACCTGAAAACCCTTCAAATTAAACTCAAACATGACCTAGATTATGGAGCAGGAATTTAGAAACATCATGAAGAATATCATAAGGTATCTGCTTTAAAACTTTCCAAAATGAAGAAGTACCCGTATAATATTAGCTAATGATGGAAACTGAGAAAATATCAAAAATTAATACTATAGTTTTCAACATGATAACCTAATTGGCTAGGACTTTTTACCTAATCTGGTATATTTCAAGAATCTTTCTGTTTTTGTTTTTTTTTTTTCCCCTGGTTCTCTGGAGCTCAGGTAGGAGGAACAGGAGTATGGGGGAATCTGGGACTACATAGTGAGACACTAAGGTCAACATGAGCAAAGGAAACAACACCTCCTAGGATGAAACAAATCTAAAGCTACTGATGAATTTTTAAAATGAATGACAAATATCAGATTACAGATTCAGGAAGGTCACAGATTGTCTTGCTGGATAAAAATACATGGAAATCTAATACAGTCATACAGTAGAAAGCAATGACAAAGCCAAAAGAACTTAAAAATTTAATAAGAATAGAGGGACAGGACTAATTACATGGTTTTTGTTTGTATTTTGAGAAGAAAAGATTGAATGTTAGTTAGAGTGAACAAAGAATTAAATGATAGGTTCTGTTTACTAGGAAGCTTTTCTATTTCTTTGAGAGCTAGAAAACTGTTGTGACTTTGAGAAACAGAACCCTTGATTTGTACATTTTCTGATAGAATCACTATAGAGGTGGGAAATTTGGCTCTATTCTTAAAGTGGCTTTTTAAATTCCCCTATAACATATGCCATAGACTCCTT
>NC_022030.1:33719530-33720410 GCF_000317375.1 Microtus ochrogaster
TCATTGTCCGTTATGTTCAGCGAGTCTGGTTGATCCCAGGTTTTTTCAGACCCAGGCCAGCTGGCCTTGGTGAGTTCCCGATAGTACATCCCCATCATAGACTCCTTCTTTATCAAGACAGAACTAAGAATATTTATAAAAACATGAAGAACAGCTATAAATTTTGTCTTTGACTTTGGAGCTTTGAGCACAGATGAAGCTGTTAAGCACACATCCCCCACATGTCTGAATTATACATAGGAACTGACGTTGATCATATACAGGACTTAGATACATGCAACTCTTTCAAGGAGATATTTCACAAAGCATTTTGCATAATAAATGCCAGACATATAGAAATAATTTCAAAAGCTAAGGATATGGAGTTTTAAATCCAGTCCTTTATCCAAACGAGGAAAGTTGTGCGGCTTCTGTTATTCCAGATAACAGATTCCAAGCAGTAATGTAATAGATATGACGGTCACAGTAAACCATTGTGGAGGCAATCCAATTTATTGGTTCACTTCATTTGGTGATACCGGCAAGCTCAGCCGTAATTGCTGAAAAAAGATTAAGAGAGGAATATGATGTGACTTGGCTGAAATCAAATAAAGTTACACAGCAAGTCAGTGGGAAAATGAAATGTAACTTTGATTGCTCATGCTTTAACACTTGTTGTGTTTGTCTGTTTTTACCTATTTTGACTGACTTAATGGTTGCAAGCTATGTTCGTTGGTAGAATATGATAGTGAAACATGAAGTTAATTAGTTCTATATTCCCAGATAATGTATTTGTGAATATGGTGACAATCAAACGTTTCCAAGGTTAGTGATTAGGTTTGTCACTTTCTATAATAAAGTTCAGAAGCACCTGGGATGGCACTAAGAAAACTTGCCATAA